>NC_064925.1:425533457-425836488 GCF_023897955.1 Schistocerca gregaria | reverse complement strand
GTGGGTATATCACGTAACTAATGAGGAGGTACTGAATAGGATTGGGGAGAAGTGAAGTTTGTGGCACAACTTGACTAGAAGAACGGATCGGTCGGTAGGACACGTCCTGGGGCATCAACGCATCACAAATTTAGCATTGGAGGGCAGTGTGGAGGGTAAATATCATAGAGGGAGACCAAGAGATGAATACACTAAGCAGATTGAGAAGGATGTAGGTTGCAGTAGGTACTGGGAGATGAAGGGACTTGCACAGGATAGATTATCATGGAGAGCTGCACCAAACCAGTCTCAGGACTGAAGACCACAACAAAAACATTTGAAGGCGAACAGTGCTGCAGCAGACTATGGCAAGTTGACAGAAATAGTAGGTGACTATGCACCATCATAACTATAGAAGAATGTTGAAAATAAGATGAAATTGAGCAGTATCAGCGAAGGAACTGCTTGCGCTTGTTCGGGGTAGCTGAAAACGATCGCGAAAACACCGACGACCTGGCCATTAGCCTCGTGCGTGAGAAACTTGGCGTGCAGATTGACGTGGGCGATATTGACAGAAGCCACCGTGTTGGGCGCAGGATACAAGGTGCCATGAAACCCAGGCCCATAATAATTAAATTTGTGTCTTACTGGAAAAGAGCTGAAGTGTTTGCTCAGAAAAGAAAACTCGCCAAGAGTGGGGTTACCCTGAGGGAAGATCTGATGCGCGAAAGACTAAAAGTTTTGAACGCTGCGATCACACAGTTTGGCCTTCAAAATGTATGGATCCAGGAAGGCAGGATTTTAATCAAGATGGAAGGAGGGAGGAAAACGATGACAACCATGTTCGAACTGAAAGACTGAGCGAAATCTCGCGAGACACAAAGTCTCATATTGTAATCTGTCTAATATAAGTTAATTTTTATTCTTTATTTTCATTTTTTAGCTTAAATACTGCTCCGTTATTTCTATAAGTACCATAAGTACTCTATTTAAAATCAGTCAATTGTTTCACAAAAATATTGTTTCTTTATTTGTCTATGATAAGTGCTCATGTATATTCATATTGTCAGTCAAATGGGAATTAACATTCTCCATTAACAGGAATCTCCTTACAACCGCCTTTCTATATATGTTATTTTCATCTTCGCCACTACCACTACTACTACTACTATCTTTTTCGTAACTACTACTGCTACTTTCCATCTTTCTTTTCACTCCCTTCTTCGATACTTCCAGCGTGTTTTTCACCTTTAGTCCACAGACGCTTGAGTCAGTCACGACCTTGGACACACCTGTAAATATGTCTTGCCCACGAAATCCAGCTTTTGTCCCTCTTCCGGCCAACAGGTAAACGGAGCGCGCTCGGTCCTACAGGCGGCCACAATGGGACGGACCGGTACCGGCGGCGTGCTCTTTGTGGCCCACGCGAACGCGCAATCGCTAACGGCTCACTTCGACGAGGTCTGTGACCTGTTCTGCCAAACGCTGTTCCACATTATCCTCGTCTCTGAAACTTGGTTGAAACCAAACATTTCTTCCGACGCTATCCGAATCGCTGGTTACTCTCTCCTAAGGGCAGATCGTGAAACACGACGCGGGGGTGGTGTGGGTGCCTATGTTCGCTCTGATCTATGTGCTATGCACATCGGATGCAAAGGGCGAAGGAGAAGCAGAGTTCTTGTTTTTCGAAATAAATACATCAAATCAGAAACTGCTAATTGGAGTAATCTATAAACCTCCAAAAGTCGGTGCCATGTCCTCCTTTCAGTCTGCCCTGTCCTCACTCGTGACACAGTATGAACACATAATCATTATGGGCGACGCAAACATCGACTTACAGTTAAAATCTCCCTCTGCCGAAAAACAAAGGCGACTGTTCCACTCCAATGATATGAGTTTAACACCGCTGGACCCAACTCATCACACGCCACACAGCCACACAATCATAGATATAACAGCAACACAGCGACCAGATAAAATAATCCGCGCCAATCAGACATCCGCTCCGTGACTCTCTGCTCATGACGTGATATTCTTAAATTACTCAATGCATACTACCAAAGACAAATATGACCTGGTAACCTACAGAAACTTAAAAAATGTTAACCATGACGCTCTTCAAAAGGATTGCTCAGGCATCCCTTGGCATGATATAAGCAATGAACCGACGTTAGACGAAAAAATTCGGCAATTATGTCGCAAAATTATTGCACTGTATGATAAACATGCTCTTCAACGCACTGTTAAGGTAAAGAGAGCTCCCGCTCCGTGGCTCACCACTCCATTACGCCAGTTAATGAATAAACGTGATGCTGCACATAGGGCCTTCAAGCTTAACCCAACTCCCGAGGCGTACGAAGCTTATAGGAAACTCCGAAACAGAACCAAGGAAAGTGTGAGGAATGCCAAAATCAGACATGCCCGCTCTGTCGTATGCGGCATATCAAAACCTGCTGCACTGTGGAAAAAGCTGCGCAGTTTCGGTACAGGGAAGCGAAGATCTGACGCAGTTTATCAAGCGTCTGCAGAAGAATTAAACGATTTCTTCTCAACAGCTGTAAACTGCCACGCAGCGACAAATTACCAGCCCCAAGATATCAATCTCTCGAGAGACAAGATTTTCCTAAAACATGTCACTACCGGCACAGTACACAAGGCAATTATGAGAATCTCTTCCGGGGCAGTAGGAAATGATGGGGTGAGCACTGGAATGATTAAGAACGTCGTAGACACTATTATTCCAGTTATCACAGACATCTTCAACCTGTCTCTTGTCAGTAGTACATATCCTACTGAGTGGAAGCAAAGTTTAATTAAGCCTATACCCAAGACTGACAACCCTAAGTCGCCAGGTGACTACAGGCCGATCAGCATACTACCTGCTATTTCTAAAGCCCTAGAGTACATCGTCCATGAACAACTGACGGATTACCTCAAAACTCATAACATCCATGACGAATATCAGTCAGGCTTTCGAAAGCACCATAGTACAGCAACCGCATTAATCAAAGTAACTGATAACATTAAACAAGCTATGGACAGACGTGAAGCTACTATCCTAACACTGCTTGACTTTAGCAAGGCTTTTGACACAGTTGACTTCGATATATTACTAATTAAAATGAAACAGCTCAATTTCTCAAACAGCGCAATACACTGGTTCGACAGCTACCTCAAAAACAGAAGTCAACAAGTCATTTGTGGGTCGGAAAAGTCATCATGGAAAAGTGTGCGCTCTGGAGTTCCCCAAGGCTCCGTCCTTGGTCCACTACTCTTCTCACTGTACATTAATGATATTTCTTCAGTGATTCACTCCTGCAACTACCATCTTTATGCCGACGACATCCAACTGTACATAAGTGCAAGCCCCAAAAACATTGCTGGCGCAGTAGCGAGTATGAACGCAGATCTTTGCTCTGTTTCTCGATGGGCACAGAAACTAGGTCTGAAACTAAACCCCAAGAAATCTCAGGTCATACTTATATCTCATCCAAAGTTAAACAGCCGGTACTTTCGCGAAACAGTCCCTAAAATACTCCTCAATGGTACCCAACTACCATACCAAAAAACAGTAAAAGACCTTGGAATAATCTTGGATGAACACCTAAACTGGGAAGAACAAACAGTCACAGCTTGCCGGAAATCGCTCTCCTCCCTACATGCAATTCAAAAGTTTAGAAAAATATTTCCAACCCATGTTAAACAAAAATTAGTCCAAACACTAGTCTTGCCTAATCTTTACTACTGCGATGTAGTTCAACACGGCACAAATAGTGAAAATTCTAGATGCCTCGAGCTAGTGCTGAATGCTTGCGTCAGATACGTGTGCAATATTCGGTTGTATGATCATATCAGTCCTTCATACTCCCAGCTAGGTTGGATACGCCCACATAAGGCACGCGATCTCCACACGATGTGCTTACTTCATCGAGCCACTGATGCCCCCAATACTTATCTTCTCACATTAAACACCTATCATCATTCCACAATCGCAACACCAGATCGGATACGTCTATCATCTTGGCTGTACCTTTACATAACACAAAATCTTTCTCCGTGTCATTCTCCATCTCAGCCATACGACTATGGAACGCGCTCCCCTGTGATCTGCGTCTTATCCAGAACTACTCAACATTCAAGAGGGAACTCAAAACTTACATATTAGGGACGGTATAGCCACCATTCCTGTGCCCCTCCCATCTCTTTCTTTCTCCTCTCCATCACAGCTTCGAATTTTACCGTTCTATTTCTCTTCCTCTAACCTATCTACCTCTTATATATCTCTGTCACCCATTCTATCGGTTTATGTCTCTGCTCGATGAGAATAACTCACAAGCTGCAAGAACATAACGAGAAAATTCCCAACTAACAATGGGACTGACATTCAGAAAAGAAAAGTATGATTACTTTCATATACATAGTCATTATTATTATTATTATTATTATTATTACTATTATTATTATTATTATTATTATTGTTGTTGTTGATTGTTATAATTATTTTGTATTGTTATAATTATCATTGTACTATTGTTATAATATCTATTTTTTTCTTTAACATCAATACTGCATAATAGGCTATATGTCCTTAATGTTATGTAGAAACTGTAACTCGTTCAATCTGAGTATGCCTTTTTAGGTGTAAGAGAGGGCCTAAAGGCCCTAATCTTGCCAGGTAAAATAAATGCATAAATAAATAAATAAATAAATAAGAGATGAGTAAGTTCCCCTCAGAATCGTGGAAGAAAAGACGTCTGGAAAACACTGACAAGATGAAGGCGATTTTTAAAGATTCCATCACATTTGTATTAATATTTTACTATCATCATTATTAATTAGATTATGTCTAATGTGGTGAGACATCAGGGAATAACTTCCATGGTGCTATAGGAAACTTAGAACAAAAATTTGAGTGGAAGACAGAGATAGGAATACACGAAACAAATGATTGAGTATGTTGGTTGCAAATGCCACTCTGAATTGGAGAGGGACAATAAATCATGGTGGGCCGCACCAAACCTATAGGAAGACTGATGAATCTCAAAAAGCTGCGCTTAATGTATCCATCATGACTGGTCGTGAAAAACTGGAAGCGTCGCATGCAACATGCAATTCGCACAGTGGGCACGCAGAGGACGGTCCAGGTGGCGCAGCCGGACACTGCGCCTGCAGGCCAGAGGTGCACTACGATTAGTGGCTCTGCCTACCCCCGTCATCCTGTTCAGTAAACATATTATAAACAAGCAATTTAAATTTAAATTAATTCGTACCGCTCCGTACCCCTGACAAAAATGAATGCGACGCTCGAAATGGCTTTTGAAGCTCATTTCAATTAACGAGCGCGGAATTACCCCGTCGCGTTCCGTTCGACGCTGTGGATACACGTTTCCACGCTCGCGGTCTCAATTTGGCGGACACGCCGCATCGCTTTTAAGCGGGCCTAATTACTGGACGCGCTTAATCTTGCCCGAGCGTCAGCGGGTTTTTCTCCCTGCGAACCCACCAGAATTCAATTACGTGCACTAAGCGGCGAAAAGGCTGTTGTCACATCGTTGCGGTAGCCGTGATGCGGATCCGCTTTCTCAATGCAGCCGGAGGTAGCGACACGTGTTTTACTATACGGACAGTCTAATTCCCTACTGATGAAGCAGAGCAACAAACTGGGTTACGTCAGCAAATAAATCAACAACCTTTGACAACTATTACTAATACAGGACGGAGGGAACTGCAGTATTCATTGTGGCGTAGAATCAAAACCTTTGTCTAAACATATGACATTGTAACTTACATCTATAATCACAGGGGCACAGCTCTCCCTAATCAATAAACAGTTTTATAATTAAGTGAGAAGAATAAATGCAGCGAACGTTACTTCAGTGAACGACAAGAGAGTGATCGTTAGTCGGGCCTCTCTGCACAACAGTAACATCACGATAGTGATAACACGAAATATAATAGTGCACTAGATTATATTTATTGTTAGTGGGTCACCTAACCATGGAAAAGTTACCTCAGTATTAGGCTCTCGATATATAAGTCATGACTGAGATTAGCAGTTATTTATTTGGTTTTAATGACATATACACTGAGGTACCAAAAGTCATGGGATACTTCCTAATATCGTGTAGGACCTCCTTTTGCATAGTGTAGTGCAGAAATTCGCCGGCCGCGGTGGCCGATCTGTTGTAGGCGCTTCGGTCCGGAACCGCGCGTCTGCTACGGTCGCAGGTTCGAATCCTGCTTCGGGCATGGATTTGTGTGATGTCCTTAGGTTAGTTACGTTTAAGTAGTTCTAAGTTCTAGGGTACTGATGACCTCAGAAGTTAAGTCCCATAGTGCTCAGAGCCATTTGAACTATTTTTGCAGGAACTCGACGTGGAATGGACTGACAAAGACGTTGGAAGTCCCCTGCAGAAAGATTGAGCCATGTTGCCTCTGTAGCCAACCATAATTGCGGAAATGTTGCCAGTGCAGGATTTTGTGCACGAACCGACCTCTCGATTACGTCCCATAAATGATCGATTGGTGGCCAAATCAGTAGCTCGAATTGTCCAAAATGTTCTTCAAACCAGTCGTGAAAACTGGCATCCATAAAATTTGGGAATATGACCATGAATGACTGAAAATAGTCTTCACGCAGTAGAATAAAACCATTTCCTGTCTATAATCTGTTGGACCAGAGGACCCAGTCCATTCCATATAAACACAGCCCTTACCATTATGGAGACACCAGTATTTTTCACAGTGCCTTGTTGACAACTTGGGTCCATGGCTTCGTGGTATCTGCACCCCACTCGAAGCCTACAATCAACTCTTACGAACTGTAATCGGAACTCATCTGAGCAGGTCACGGTTTTCCGGTCATTTGAGATCCAAATGATATGGTCACGAGCCCAGGAGAGGCGCTGCAGGTGATGTGCTGTTGGCAGAGGTACTTGAGTCGGTCGTCTGCCGACGTAGCCCTTTACCAGCATATTCCGCCGCACTGCCGTAACGGTTACGTCCGTCGTACGTCCCACAGCGATTTCTGCAGTTGTTTCACGTAGTGTTGCTTGTCTGTTCGCACTAATAACTGTGTGCAAGCGCCGCTGCTCTCGGTCGTTAAGTGAAGGCCGTCGGCCACTGCGTTATTCGTGTTAGGGTTAACACCTGAAATTTGGTATTCTTGACACACTCCTGACGCTGCAGATCTCGGAATACTGAATTTCCTAATGATTTGCGAAATGGAATGTCCGATGAGTCTAGCTTCAACTAGCATTCCGCGTTCAAAGTCTGTTAGTTCCCGTTGTGCGGCCGTAATCGCGTCGGACAGTTTTTTATGTGAATCATCTGGGCACAAATGACAGATCCACCAATACACTGCCCGTTTATACACTGTGTACGCGACACTACCATCATCTGTATGTGGGTACATCGCTATTTCTTTACCTTTGTTGATTCAGTGTACATCACAATAAGCTTTCCGGGGACATAGTTTTCTAAAAATCAAATCATATTGCAAAGTGACGCTGATATTGTCGGGAGGTACCAAAAAGTGTTGAAGACTGTATAGACAAGGTCTGCTCATCAGGACAACTAGCACAATCAAAGATACAGCATGAAGCGAAATGAAGCGTCCAAAGTTATGTAGCAAAGTAACCAAATAACAAGTTGCTCGGAATGCGAATCACGTTACTGTCATTGCCACACTTACATTTACCCAACAACAACTAGCATGCACCATTCGGCACCAAACTACAACACTAAGAGGAAACATTCAACACGGTGGCTTGGAACAGAGTAGCCCAGATTTTAGTTCACATCCTCTACTGCCTAACTGATGAAATATTTAGGGAGGACCACCCATTACTATTCTGAACATGCTGCAAGAGAGTATGGCTTATTTTATAAAAAAAACAGGAGAATATAGCAGGAACTTCGCGTACCAAACGAACATTAACAAACACGATGTTGGTGCCAGACTGTGGCAGTGTCGCCTCGAATAGTCAGTTACGTTGTGCCAATAGCAATGGTGGGCAACTCAAATGAATCACGGAAATTTTGGAGCGTTAACAACCAGTTTCCGCACGCTGGTCATGCAGAAATAGGAAAGTAGTCCAATTCAGTTTTTCTCTGGAGATGGCAGAGTCGACAGACTTCCCCACCCGTAGCTAGGTCATGTGTTGCACTGCTCCAAAAACACGAAGCAGGCCACATTCTCAGTTCTGATAAAAACCGCTGTGACCCTGTGGGGCTTCGCCTCTTCTAGTGAGATCCTCTGGCTGCCTTCTGCCGGCATCAGGAGTGCACCTCCCCGGCCCAAAAAACACAAAACATTCCCCTTAGCCCATACGTCCAGCACTCTCAACAATTCAACTACCAAATAGTGACAGAAAATGCAATAATGCTCACATCAAAAAAAGTTTTGCAGCACTTCGGTTCCAAGAGTTCTGGAACCTCTACAGAAAATTGGAACATATCAACATAAACATCATTATTGCTGTTCATGCAAAGTTCCATCTTGAGAATCACCCCTCTGTCATTCTGGAACGCAATGGTTTCGTCATCAAAAGAAAGAGAAATAAGTCACTGGGTGCCATTTCAAGGAACTTTAGAGCCCAAAGAAGCAGCGTGGGCTGCAGTCGCCTGTACAAAATGATCTGGTTTGTTGTCGTGGAGCAAACGCACCACTGGGCAAGTTTCACCGACGTTTCATTGTTATAGCATCTCGAAATCTCATCAGGGGATTTGATAGTTCATTCCTGTGGCAGTCTACCCTTTACGAGCACGACACCTTGACAGTCTCTAACAACACACATCATCACCTAATTCGGCAGAGCTAAATCAAAATGTTTCCCCTCCTACTTTTCTCCTTTCGGTTCAAAGCTCTCGCACGTGGTGATTAGGGGACTAAAGAAATCAAATTAATTGGCATAACAGAGCACCAACAATCCGTCTCCTTCTCAGGTCAACAGGCTTTTTATATCATTGTGGACAATTGCAGAATCGAATGGCCAGTGAACTTTTTCTTGTTTAAAACGTCGCGCAAGATGTTGAAAACTGAATCGTCACTGATTTTAATTCTTTTCGGTATCGACTCAGTATTGATAAGCCTGCCTTCCAGCACCGGAGCCCCTACTTCACAGATAAACGATCTGCCACTTTGTGATTCAGACTTATTTGATCACAGTGAATGTTTCTGCGCGACCTACGCACTGTATCATATGATGTTGCATAACCACCGTATATTTCTGTCAGCTAGCCGTAATCTACTTCAGTATTTTTCGTCTTCAGACAAACTAAATTATCGCACTTTGTCAATGGGCTTTACATTTTGTTTCGGTTCTTTATAGGCATGATGCGGCATTGTGGTGCGCTGATTTCAGTGTGTCCAAGACTGGAATGCACCTGCAGAGAAACAAACAATCATCGCCCCCTTTATTTTTTCGGGTTCATAATAAGAACTTTCAAATATTCTCGTACATAACCGATGAGCATCAGTGGAGTGACTGGATACACATTAAGTAGGAGGTCAATTGACCCGAGTAAAAAGAAATGAATTTTCGTTATAGTTAACGATGAGAAGGATATTAGAGGTCATCAGAACACTGAGAAGGCTATTAGAGGTAATCAGACAGTTTCAGCGTCATACAAGACAGGCTTAAAAAAGATCACATTCCTACAATATTCTACAGAGATTACACCAATGGAATTGATCTCTTCTAGCAGCAATTTACGTGTTTTCTCCGGAGGAACGTCGGGTACCAAGCGACTGAGAAAAAGGTTCAGTCGCATCTCCATCTTCAAGTGGGAACGTCGGACTGGAGCACATAATTATGGGCCTGTTTCACTTTCTGTTGCAAAATTATGGAAAATGTGTTATTCTAACGCATCATTAAGTATTCAGAAAACGAAAATCCCTTCCATACGCATCAATATGAATTCCACAAGCGGAGTTCTTGTGAAACTCGGCGGGCATATCTCTTCCACAGCCAATGATCCACTACCATACAGTTCCGTGGCCTTCTCAGAAATTTCTTCCTCAGATTTAGACAGATGTTTGATACTAGCTGACTTCTGTTGGCCAGGAACGCTCTCTTTACTCGTGCTGGTCATACTTTTATGTCCTTGCTTCGCCCGTCACCTGTTATTTTGCTTCCAAGGCATCGGAATTCCTTAACTTCGTCAGCTTCGTTGTCCCTAACTTACGTTTAATCTTATTTCTTCTACCCCACTGACATATTTCTTCTTTTTATTTGCAGTCTGGGTGTGTCCTCATTAGCCTGTTCATTCCATTCAAGAGGTCCTGCAATTCTGAAAGCTATCCATCATATCTCTTTCGCTATAACTAATCCTGTCATGTCGTTGCTTACACCCCCCGCTGCTTCAGTATGACAGTAGCTGATTTCGAGGATGGAAGAGGATCTCCACCGATGTCTAAAAAGTTTCAGCAATATTCTTGCACTCCACTCATGTGTGAATGAAAATATGGCGTCAGGAAAGACAGACGTTGTTGTAATCCATTCTGCAGCTGGTTCCATAAAGGTACTGGATTATTTTCGTGTAATACTATTCTTACCATAAAAGCTTGAAACTCACATAGTTTTTATTGATTGTGAGAAAATCATTCGAATTAGTAAGTAGAGAAAATTACGGGAAATAATGATTCAAAGAAGATATCTGAATCACTTAATTAAAATATTAAAATGTATAGTTAAAGACAAAGTTGTCTGCGTGCATGCTGTAAATGGAAGGTATAATGAAATGGTACATATAAGCCAAGGTATAAGGGGGGGTTTATGCCTCTCTCCTATTTTGTTTACCATTTATATAGACCATATGATGAGATAATGGATGTATAAAATTATAGCAAATATTTGTATCTCATCAGATTAACGCTTAAGACAATGCTATCTGCTGATGATCAGATTATTATAAGTAAAACCGAAGACGAGATGAAAAGAGAAGGGTAATTGTTACAGAAATTACCTGAAACTGTAATTTCAAAATATCCTTATATAAGAGAAGAATAATAGGCTTACAATCTAAATAAAATGTTAGAATAAAAATTATAATCGAAAAGTTACGTGTTTTAATTACTTAGGAACATATGTAATTTATAAAAATGAAAATCATTTTAAAAACTAGTTATCCACGTCTCAGCAAACTTACGGTACGACAAATAGAGGCCCAAAAACTAAAAGTAGAAAAGAAATATAAATGAAATTCTGTTCGTCTTACTCTCTTTGTCCGCAGCTCGTGGTCATGCGGTAACGTTCTCGCTTCCCGCGCGCGGGTTCCCGAGTTGGATCCCCGGCGGGGTGAGGGATTTTCTCTGCCTCGTGATGACTGGATGTTGTGTGATGTCCTTAGGTTAGTTAGGTTTAAGTAGTTCAAAATTCTAGGGGACTGATGACCATAGCTGTTAAGTCTCATAGTGCTCAGAGCCATTTGAACCATTTTTCTCTGAGTCTAAAACATGGACCATGGCTAAAACTGATAAGACACAGGCAGCCGAAATGAGTTTGTTAAAACAGTTAAAAGGTAAGTTCTTAAATAAAATTATAAATGAAAAAAGTTGGGAAGAATTACTAATAAGCCCTTTGGAAGAAAAAATGTTAAACTATAAAGAATGTTGGAGAAAGCATGTTGATAGAATCTCGAAGGAAAGGACTCCAGGCAGAGCGCTGCACTATAGACCTACGGAGACAAGATATCCGGGATATCAAGGAAACGAAGGCCACATACGTTCCAAAGCCGAACAGGCCACATAGCTTAACACATGATGTGCAGAAGAAGAGGAAGAAGAAGAAGAAGGCGACTATTATTTCTAAGAACTTCATCCTTCAGAATTAAAATGCTAGTTGAAGTTATAGCTTTAAAGCACATATAAGTTACATGTTGAGACGAGTTTTTATTAGCTTTTGCGAGATTGCTTCGTGTTCTGAATCACTGGCCCCGTGTAGTAATCGCCCGAAGGAGTTTACGGTTTCTGGAAGTTTATCGTGCTAAATTTACCATTATCTATTGTCAGTGATGGAACCGAGCATTTTTTTGCTTGTGACAGGACTTAGGGAGTTTGTGTCGTCCCGTTCCTGTGTCGGGCACATGTTCACGTATAAAAAGTTAAAGATTATGCTGAGTGAGGACAGTTCACTAGCAGAGTTTCAGTTATCAAGCTGCGCTTGCTGTACAATTCACTGTAATTTTATGTCGGAATCATAGTCTCCAATTTCTGGTATTTTAAGACGAACCATAGCCTGTTTTAGTCTTAATAATTAAACTGAGCTCCCCTCCCCCTCCCCCACCCCACCCCCGTCTCCCCCTCAGTTCTACCCAAGTAACAGTCAATCAAGGATCCGTATTAGGAAAACATATTCAACTTTGCAGCAGCATGGACTATCAGCTCGGAGACCATGGCTGCGGTTACCCTTGACGCTGCATCGCAGACAGGAGGGCCTGCGATGGTGTACTCAACGATGAACCTGGGTGCACGAATGGCAAAACGTCATTTTTTCGGATGAATCCAAGTTCTGTTTACAGCATCATGATTGTCGCATCCGTGTTTGGAGACATCGCGGTGAACGCACATTGGAAGCGTGTATTCGTCATCGCCATACTGGCGTATCACCCGGCGTGATGGTGCCATTGGTTACACGTATCGGTCACCTCTTGTTCGCATTAACTTCACTTTGAACAGTGGACGTTTCATATCAGATGTGTTGCGACCCGTGGCTCTTCCCTTCATTCGATCCCTGCGAAACCCCATATTTCAGCAGGATAATGCACGACCGCATGATGCAGGTCCTGTACGGGCCTTTCTGGATACAGAAAATGTTCGACTGCTGCCCTGGGCAGCACATTCTCCACATCTCTCACCAAGTGAAAACGTCTGGTCAATGCTGGCCGAGCAACTGGCTCGCCACAATACGCCAATCACTACTACAAAAATTTAACGATACTTTATGCAATGATTGAACATTTCATTTTTGGAACAGTGGTACATCTTTGTCGATCGCAGCCCAGTGTTGCATGGCGTAGAACTCTGAAGCGAAATCTTTTCTAAGTCGTCTGCGGTCTATGTACTAGTGATTGATTCTTTCATGTATTTTTCCCCAACTTTTCCATAATGCATGTGGTACTTACAATGATCTCTTGTGTAGAGGAGAGTGCAATCCTTCTGAAATTTAATGATGAGTTGTCTATTGATTAAGAGTGAGGATCAGATACAGTTATTCTGTGTTTTATTTGTTCAATGTAATTATCCAGCTGGTAATTCATAGAATTCTCTGATCACTTAACCTTCATTCAAATTTAATGATCTTTATTTGCAATGCCTCTCTTGGCTGATCTTAACTTGTGACGCACTGATGAAATTAAACAATTAGTAAGCTACTTCCCGCCGATATGAGGAATTAAAGTATAAGTCGTTACCTGTAGTCAACCAGTTATTAAATCACTGATCACACTGAAGTACATAGGAAAGCCGCCTACCCTTTTTTCTTTGATGAACTTAAGTGAGACACGTTTGTAGAAAACAATTAGATGAAAATAAAGCGAGCTTCAACTACAGTTCTTCTCCCAGAATTTATGTTTGCCTGTTCCATTCATCAGAAATCTTATGATTCATCCTTATAGTCATTGAGGATAGCAATTTCCTCGGAGAATTTTATCACTGATGTCTTTCGAACCTGAATTTCAAGCCCACTGTCAAAATTTTCATTTTATTTTCGTCACTGATCTTCGGCTTACAGATACAAACCTTTGTGTAGCTGCGTGGCGGGGTTGGCGGGTCTCGTTTTGCCATTTATTTGATGTCCAACTATCTCAGTATGGTGTCCATTCGCCACCAGTTGCTCTACATTCGTAGGTACTACGTAGACGATGAGAAAAGCAGCGTTTAAGAAAACCATCGTCCATACTTACGATTACAAAGTCTGCGTAACTCCAGTAACAAGATAAACCTGTAAATCTCTATTAATAACAGACAAAGTGGGTGCTTCCTCCCTTCATTGAAAATATTTGTTTGAAGATACCTTTTCACTTATGGTGTCACCAAGCCCACCTTTACGTTGGTAGTACTTCTACTACCAGTTCTTGCATCTTTTATCACATGCCAGAAATGTGCTAAGTCCAACTCGAAATATTACGAGATTCACACAGGCAACACACTCTTACAAAACGAGTTCACTTTCGGTCCTTTTCAGTGGGTTCTTCGAAATAAGTTGCTCGCCAAAATGTTCTGTACATGCATGCGGAACATCCAGTACCTCCCAAACCTTCACGAAATGTCCCTAATTGAATCTGCCTGCACGGTGATATAAGCCGAGCACGATTTAACCGTCATCTCTTCATCTCACAGATAATTTTTTCGGACACATTTAACACGACCTTGTCGTCCGACAGAGAGTCAATTACTGATTGAATGCTGTCGCTCACAAGGCATATAACTCATTCCATTATTCGGGAAAGACTTTTCTCTCATTGGTTGATCAAACAGATCATCCAATGACATCAACCTTTCATGATCAATTTAGCGCACAAACCGCTTTACTTCAATCAGCATTCGCAGATGAATATATGTTATTTCATATTGAAAAATTTCATAAAATGTTCCACAACACCAAACGAAACGAAAATCAAAAGGAAACTATGCTTTAAATATACTTTAGAACTAAGTATCCTCTTTCTATCTTTCTGTCTGCCTTATTACAAAAGCAAACGCTCCTAGACATATGTCATACACCAGTTAGGGGGATTCACCGTTTTCAGGATATCCTTGTTACGTAACACTTGCTGGTTACGGATGGTGTAATACATTATAAAATTGAAATTTGACGTATGACTCAACATACACACTCATATTCCTTGTTTTACAGAGATGATATTAGATTTGGTTTGATTAATTATTCATTCCACAGACCGACAAAAGAGGGGATCCTCCTGGGTGTGGAACATGTCAGATGAGCACATTACAAAAATTTAATTAGAAAAAGTTGCGGTTCATTAATTTTAATGATCCTCAGTCAATAAACAGTAAACTTATGTACACGAATTAAAATTAAACTTCTAATATTTACAGGTTTAATACCTACATCTGCTTCGATTAAATCCACCATTCACATAGTAGTTAGTCCCTTCTAATTCACCACTGCTTTTTTGTGGTCTTCCATTCTTATTTTGTCCTGTAAGCTTTTGTACATGTGATATATTATCCGTCTTTGCTTGAACCTGTTTTCCAGAAAATTTAACATTTTGCGCCGTGTTACATTGTGTAACGCCTTTGCTGCGTGCCCACACTTACGGAATAAAATGTCACCGTCATGACCAGGAATGGCTGTCTGCAGTTGTTCCTTCTGTCGCTGTTCAGTTGTTAGTGTTGTCGGCCTTTCCAGTCTCACGCTTCTAGCCATCGGGCGTCCATGGTTTCATAACATCTCGTAGTCTAGATGCTTCTAGAAGACCTTAATTTTTATCTGAGTTCTGTAATTTAATATTCTTGGGACCATCTGTGCATAGAATTCGTCGTATTATTTCCAAACCTTCTCAGTATTTTATATTCAGGTAACTCTGTGTGGCCGGCAAAGGTGGCCGAACGGTTCTAGGCGCTAATGTCTGGAACCCTGCGACCGCTACGGTCGCAGGTTCGAATCCAGCCTCGAGCATGGATGTATGTGATGTCCTTAGGTTAGTTAGGTTTAAGTAGTTCTAAGTTCTAGGGTACTGATGACCTAAGAAGTTAAGTCCCATAGTGCTCAAAGCCATTTGAACCATTTTGAACTCTGTGTGTTACAATGCCGATTAACACTTTACAGTCCTTTGTTTCTTATGCCATTCATTCTTGTTGCTCCTCAGCAACGCATCCAGCATTCCGTTTCAGATGCAGGTATTCTCTTTTAGTGCATTTGTGATAAATCATCGAAACTTGGCACAGTATCGGACTTCCCCAAGAAAAGTAGCAGCACAACGGGTGTTGAGGAAGCTGTGAATTAAAAAGGAGTTCGTACCGTGAAATTGATTAGTGTTATTGTAACCTAGGTCTAAGTTCTACTCACAGTAAAGGCTAATGGTCACTGGTAAATCACAAGTCATTTTCTGTAATTGTGAGTAGTATTTACCTACGAAATAGACAGCCCACATTTCGGTCGTAAAATTTGCGTAAATTAATACCTTGACTGTCTGAGATACCCAATGACAAGAAACGAAAGATGTCGATAACTTGTTTCATAGTTTGACCCAATTTAGGTAATTAATGTATTATCAAATAGAGACTACGTCTGATGAGAAAAAAATAACAAAAAAATCATGTTATATTAGAATGCAAGAAGCTTACAGTGGTTAAAAGGTGAAGCACCCAAGAACTACACGTATAGTACGCATCAGTTCACCATACGTGAGCTCTGTTTATGCCAAACATCGTGAAGAGCTGTCTTCAATGTAAAAGACCATCTCAATAACAGGCAGGCTTCGTCGCTACTTGATCCGACTCATATGGTTTTGAATTTTCTAAGCCCTTTGCTTCGTGATAGACACATTATCCAGGATACCAATAGATATATTCGACATTGGTGTATGCACTCCTACAATGTGATATACAGGAAAAGAGTGAGAATTAAGATTTACTATGGAGGCGACTTTATTTATTGCTTTTTGGTTACTACTTCCTAACGCGGTTTTTGTACTTGGTTCAATGTCTCGGTATGAACCCCTGTTTAATACCAGCACATGAGGGTTTCGATTGCGTAATGCCGTTCCGGGGTGTCATGTATCTTGTCGTCATTTTCCTGAAAGCTTGTTTTAGTCACTGTAACGCATACTGTTTCCATTTTATTGTTTAATAACACGTGAAAGTCAACATGTAACTGTCTAAAAATTCAGTTAAAGGCGAATACTCGTATGTATCCCAATTTATTTGTCCCATGATATATGCTTTATGTAAAGATGGGCTGAACGAACTGTTACATGTTTCTAATAGTAACAAGGAAGTAAAATAAAAAATACTGAAAAATCCAAAGCGCTATACGCTTAAGCCCAGATGTCTAATACGTTGCGGAAATCATCTTGAAATGCCCCAAAACCAAGTTTTAAATCTGTAAGACACGAATCTTTATGATCCTTTAATAATTTTTTCCCATAGCCTGGTCTAGCGAAATGTTTAAAAATCGGTCATATTCTACACCTGAAACGAAGAAGAAATCTTAATACGAAGATCCATAAAAAGTACATTCTGCCACGCACATAACCGTTATTCATGGATTATATCTGGGGGTTTAGATGTAGTAGTAAAAAGCGCTATAAATAAGGAAGCTTAGATGATAACAATTTTTTTCGGTTAGCACCGTGCGATACTGCCGTAAGTTTCAAAGTAAAGTTTTATGCGTAGCTTACATACAATCTAAGGCCATTGTGACAAATATTGGATTAGAGAGATCGTTTTAGTTCGTAAATAATTGGTCGTTTAGGTAGCGGCGATTGTAGGACACGCATAGCGCCATATTTCCGGAACGTAATTGTAACAGACAGAACAGGACGATTTTGTCCCTACCAGGAGCACATTTCCAGCGGCTGTACTGACAAAGGGAAGAAATGAAGAGGCTAAGACAGGCAGCGAAAATGTGTAAAGGATATTTCTCAAGTTTAAGACATTGTGTATTGGCTGTAGAAACGCGTAATTAAAGCAGACGATTGTCTTGGTTCGTGGAAGCGTACAAATTGCCTACTTCGAGGCAACAGTTCTCTTTGCCTGACAAACGTTTATCTGTAAGCGCTCTGGATGCTAATGAAATTCATGCATAAACTCACGAAATATTTGATGTTCTACTATGTTTTCAAAGCGCTGTTACTGAAATGTTCACAGATACGAAAGGCATAAAGTAATGCTTCGTTTCACAAGACGGGAAATTTTATACCATACCGAGAACGGACACGAGCAGTATACTGGAAGTTTTACTTAAAACTGCGGTAGGAATAAAATAATTGCAGTTTATAATTAAAACCATAGAAACAAGACCATTCAGGGCAAAAATGCGTAAGTGTAACAACTGATTGTCACCGCTGGACACGGAGCTGGTGTCTTTAAAAGACGTCCACACAAAAAATTGAATGCATATTATATTCGGGCACGTGTTTAGTATCGTTCTATGCCACAGAGGAGATGATAAAATATTAGAACGTTCAGGAAGGTAACGTATTCCTTGTATGGCATTTAGGAAAATGAGAGCGTACTTAGCTAACTCGACCATAAAATATCTTTTCAACAATCGAATAATCGACTAGAAAACAAAGTAAAATACTCTTTGAAGTGTAAGCCAGTCAGAAAGCTCAAAGAAATAAAAATGTTAACATAAATGTTCTCAAATTGCCTGCCGCCATACTCCGTTTAAACAAATGGGTTTACCGTAAGACATTTACATTCGAAAACCAAACTGTAGAAGTTTCAGTCGTTCCTTAGAAAATCACGAGAGAAAGTGTTGTAAATTGTTTCAGTACACAAGAGGCTTCGAAACAGGGTAATCTTGTCAGACAACTCTCTTATTACATGTCTCTTATTACAATAACTGTCATTCGAAAAATGGACAGATAAAACGAAGTATCAAGACAGAAACGGGAAAAATGGGATTTAATACTGGAAGAAAAAGGGACGGAGAACGGGGAAAAAAAATAATCACGAGCTATGTTATTCCTATATTCGCAATACACAGCAAATGATTTGAAGTACTACGGAGATGCCGAAGCTGAGATCTTCACCATAGTTTCGCATTGTTTCTTCCTAGCAGATGCCTGGTTGAATATTGGTGCATTATCAAGAATCTAACAGTATCCCTAGCAGTTTTGAGAAAATTTGTATATTTTTCTGGCTCCTATTTCTTGGTGACTGATTTGTCATTACAGTCTGTTGTTTTAGGGAGGGATGGAAGAGATGTGTTGACAGAGCACCCTCCAACAGCTTAATAACTTGTATTAATTTCTCGCTGCAAGAGGGATAAATAACAAAGAAAGTCACTTATCTGTTAGCTTCAAAATGTTAATAGATTTACAGTTAAAATAGTTATTTTATTTATTCCAAGACAGTGTTATATCCAGGCGGTCACTGAGTCTAATTAATTTTCATCTGTCTTCACAGGATTGGTTTTTACAAAAGCTACGTCCTAATTAACCTAACGATCGAATTTTATGATCTGTTTACTTTTTGTACCCCAGTTTGATTCTTGATATATAATATTCCCAAGGTCGTTGATCGTTACTAGGATTTTCGTCACTGTATGTCTTTTATTATTTTGCCTCTAACTGTAAGGAGAGGTTTTTAAATTTAATAACAATTCAGATAGCAATTTTAACGAATTTATTGATTCCCAGGATCTGCTATAACCATTATCAAATCTTCTAGAAAAACAGAACCTTTTCTTAATGTATCTATATCCAGATCAGGCTTACTGGTACCACAATGTGTGAAAAGATACAGCTGTACCATATGTAGAAACGACAGAGTGTGTTTTGTTGTACAAAGTTCCATTCAGGCGTTCCACACCTGGGCGCTGTAGAATATGCTGTTATGATGAGCATTGTACGGTCATGTACTGCAGACTGTTACTATGTTAATAAAAGGACAATAATCATTGATTCGAATTCATATCAGAATTTAAATATGTAAGTACACATTAAACACAAAATTTTACAGATGTGTTTCACAAGTATTTCGTGGCAGAGTGGTCACATTCGGTAGCAGCCTGGTCCAAATTCCCATTCGGCCTGGCAGACTTATGTTTGTAACGTGTAATGTTTATAAAAGGGTGCTGCGTGTTTTGGAGACAATGACGTTCCAAGATAACCTCCTGGAGAGTTATACTAGCTGCAAGTCAGAGGAATACGCATTTCAATCGTTGTTGTCCTGCAAGATCTGCTACAGAGAACAACGCATGAACCTGGGTTTTACAGAATCTGATGGCGAGAAAAATCGGATGTAACACTACTCAGGAATGCCTCTATAAGGAACATTTGTTAGGGATGTATGCAATTTTTAGCTTGGGAAAATAGAGCGTAAAGCAAGAGAAATGGTCGGACTCACGGACCATGTATTGTATGGTAATAAAGTGCATTACTGCAGTTACAAAGTTCCGCTTGCCAGTATTCTGCTTACCTCAGAGCAACAACAAACACCTCTTATCATTAGTTTAATAGTATGGGACACATCTCACACTACTATATTGATGAGAAGTTGTTAGTTATTTCAAAGTAAATTCTTTAGTAAAGACAAATGCAATAATTTAAGTGTGATCCATAATGAAGAAGTTTTAAGGAAATAGACTTTGGCAGTGTACTGTGATTATATTCCAGCTGATATCAGAACTGATCTCCTTAGTTTCATATTCATTGCAAGGTCTGCACTAACGTTTACACGTGATAAACACAGTTACGAACACCGGGCAGAAGGGGAGGGCAGAATTGGGCAAAAAATTGCTTGTTGATGTGGTCTCTTTCAGTTGATGTGCAACAATGGATCCCAGCAGGTTCCACCATCTCTGGCGAGCTTCTCACTGCCAACGGAATTCAGCTGCCTTTCGTAAGTCTATCCCCTATCTGCCAACTTGTTGGTAAACTGGGCTCCAACCTAGTGTTTGTTTTGACTACCTGGTATTCTTTCTTCGAACTGTGTGACCAACTCACTGCAATTTCAAGAAATATACACTCTCCGTCTTGTCATTGACCTTTGTTGTTCGTCTGATAATTCTTTCTTTCTGTCCTTCTTTGGGCAGCGCAGTTCCTCTTTGAGCCTCTATAAGTTCTCTAAAAATGAACTCATTAAACGAGTATATCTTGCAGCCGTTAAGGTATTACTGGTAGCGTCCCATTGGTCAAAAATTGTTTTCTTCAGCTCAGGTGACAGCTTGGAATTGAAGACTGAAGAGAATCTCGCGTTAAGTTGTTCTGATCTGATGTATTTTTAAAAGTTCACCCACAGAATGTTATAGACACAATCAGAGATTGCAGATGTCATAACAATAATATCAGAAAGGACGTGGACAAAATTCCAGTAACAAGATATTAAGACAGCAACAGGTACTTAAAGTTGCGCTGCAACTGGTGACTGTGGTGACAACGGAAATGACTAAGACTACGTCTAACAATATGTAACTGAGACGGAAGAATCCCAACAACATACTATGTCCTAATTGCTGACAGTGTGCCTCACATCAACGCAGTCACGACTGGTGTGGAAGTCTGCACGTTGCTACCCAGTGGGATTACCGACGAATATTGATCACGGGCTGCGTGTATCCCTCCACTTAGTGGAAGTCGAGGACAACAGCTTATTCTACATCGCCCAGTGGCGTTAAGTGAAGTGAAGTTCATTTCAACGGTGGGGTGAGCATCACATCGCGATAACAACAGTTCACGTTTTCTAGCTGGATATCATAAAGAATGCACTGCCACATTAATTAGCTCCACAACATGAGACTACAAAAATGTCGTTATACACTTAGGGAAAAAATAGCAGCAGCAAGAAGAGGTTATGTGATATAAAAGAACTTGGTAGGCATGTTTCTTTATCTCAGAGATGCTGTCTATCCAAATTTCGCGAAAGTCGCATAAAGATGGCGCTAGCAGCGCCACTATGCGGATGAAAATCCGATTTGCTTTAAATACAAGCTATAAAGGGCGTGTGCGTTTGTTACGTATGAGACTGGACGAGGTGAGTTGATTTTAGTCAAGAAGGCCTTTAAGGCGACAAAGACATCATTATCAGCACCTCAGTGAGTTTGAACGAGGTCGTGTAATAGGGCTGTGAGAAGCTGAAAGTTCCTTCTGCCATACAGGAGAAAGACTGGGCAGCAATGTGGCCACTATACATGACTGCTGGTAGCAGTTTTCACGAGAATGTTTGCTTGCAAGAAGATCGAGCTCTGGACTGCCACGTGACACTTTCGACGAGGACGACTAACGTTTTCGATGTGGGGCTCTGGCGCATCGAGCTGCATCTCCAGCAGCAGATGGCGCCTCGCTGAAAGAACGAACTTTTACAGATGGGTTACTTCAAGGATATCTCGAGCCAGCTTGTATCCCACAGACTCAGACCACCGCCATTGGCGAATACAGTGGTCCCAAGAGAGAGCTCATTAGAGTTTGGGGTGGAGGTCTGTTGAGTTTTCTGATGAAAGATGGTTCTGCCTCGGTGCCAGCGATGGCGGTGAGACGGTTAGAACGAGGCTAGTTGAGGGCCAGCAACCAACCTATCTGTTAGACACACAGGAGCAACACATGGAGTCATGGTCTGGGGCGCGATTTCGTATGACAGAAGGAGCGCTATCGCGATTATCCCATGCAAATTTACTACTAATTTGGGTGTCGGTCTGGTGATTTGAGCATTCCTGGGGGCGTATTAAAACAGAATAACGCCTGTCCACATAAAACTGCTGTAACCCAAAATGCTCTACAGAATGTTGACATGTTGACTTAGCCTGCTCGATCTGACTCCAGTCGAGATCATACGGGACAGCATCTAATAACAACTCAAGCCTCATCCACAAACTGCATTCAGCGTCCTCATGTAGATCAACAAAGTTCACAGACATAGAACTGCATCGCACAAATTGACATCTGGTACCTGTACAACGCAATGCAAGCACGTTTGGATACTTACGGTTAACATTCTAGTGGTTAAATCGATTATTGACGTATCAGTATGTCACATTTGCAATGGATTATCTCGCGCTTACATTATTCAGTGATCTTGAAATTTTTATTATTTAAATATACTATTTAGGTCAACTTATTCGAACTTTCGTTACTCAGCATTAATTACTCCTGGTGTTGCGATTTTTTTACATCAATGTATATGGTTTGTTAAACTGATTAAACTGAGTACTGCGATGGTCACTTTTAATAGATCAGATGCTATTTTCTTCCTCATTGTTGTAACCGAGCTGTTGCTGTTGTATTAACCGCCTGAGTTGTTTAATGAGAATCTACTATCCTTTTTTATCGAGAAGGTAGTTAGTAAATCATTAATTGGCTAATTGTACAATCGTCTCCGGAATACTGAACGTAAATTTGTGAGTTGGGTAGTCATCGTGGCCTGTCAGCAACTTCTAAGAGTCCTTCCCTTGCAGCTGTAGCTAATTCAAATACTGATTCTTGATGGGAGATTAGATATTGTGCTCAGATAAGGAAACATTCTTTTCCCTTGTTGTATATTACTTTATATTCTTCTGTCTGAGTTTCGGTCTGGAATCATATTTTCTGGTACTTTACTGATTCCAAAAATTGACACATAAAAAAGTGATACGTATGTCTATACCTTGATCTGTCACTTCTCGACTTGAACTGTAAAAGCTATCTCTGTTGACTATTTTAATGGTGAAACAGTTATATCTGTATTTTATAAGCTCATGACATTCCTTGGGATGACATTTAATGTAACTCCAACTGAAAATATAGAGCTGTGTTTTCAGAAATGGTTATTTGGTGTTTACGAATGATCGCACCGAAATTCCAAACTGAAAGTAGCTTCACTGCAATGTAGATGTTACATTATCTAAAAGAGGCCTATATCTGAAGCGTCTGCGCTCGTTCACTAGTAAATCTGGGAATACACGGAGTTGTTTTTTTGTTTGGTTTTCTAATATTTCTAATAGAAGTTACAAAAGTTAGAGCCTTTTCCATTGTGTGTAGGACATCTGTATCCGTTACCTACTAGTTCTTCCAGTCTGAGCGATATTCAGCATAGAATGAGTCTGGCTTCCTTAATCTCCAGCTCCTATGCTGTTCTCTGGGCCTACTACTGATTGATCACCCTGTCTGTCCCATATAACTGAACTTACACTCTTCTCGTATGATCTTATAAATGTCTGCGCAACATATAAAAACGCAGATTCTTACACTTCAGATTGTTACGACCCTTGTTACAAATAATACCTATAAAAAGTAAACATCGTAATTTATGTAAACAGGATTCCGCGGCCGCTGTCACAGTCAGTGAAATTCTTCTTGGTGCGTGACCGCAATGTCAATTTGTAAAACTATTGCCAATGTCCTTCCTCAGGTTTCTGGGTTTCTATTGTAAATTGTCAAAGTTAAATATTGTCGCTAATTTTCTGTAAACAAAATTCATTAATATAATTAGCTTGAATTACTGTCTACCGGTCCGAGAAAGAAGGTATCCTAGGTACCCCATATTACACGAGAAAGGCAGGATACAACAGTTATGATTGTCTTTATCACGTTAATGGCCGCTAATATACTGAGTAGCGATTGGCTGTTTCTTTTTAATAGAACGTGTTGATTGGGTGAGGGAGGGAAAGGGATGGAGGGGGAGATGGTAAGGAGGGGAAAATGTGGTGGGGCTTATCATGTGATGATGATGACGTCACAGATAAATGGGGCGTGCCATCATCACAAATGTAAACAAAATGAACCAGCATGCCCAACGTAAAAGAAGTTTGCCAGGTAGTTGGAAGACATACTACTGTGACGGCCAAACAGATTTACGAAAGCACGACACATGCAAATTGACTGCGTTTAGAAGTTAGAGAACCTTTTCAAAATACAAATTCAGTGCGTCAAAAATGCAGTGAACGGCCTAGTACGCGGCAGTTCTGGAGCAACTGTGGCAGCATACACGTCTGTACACGGAAGACATAATGAGTCCCAGAGGGTCTCAGCAGAGGAAGGAAGGTCTTTCCTTCCTATCGTGGTCTATTCCAACTCTGCAGGGATCGCATTTGCACACAAATGGAAGCGGCTGAATGGGTGATGGCACGCACGGACGTTATAAGTACTTTGCCACGAGAACCATGCGAACAAACTCGCACAATGACTGCCATATGAATCACAGCGAAGAGCTAGAGATCGTCTCGGCAACAGCGTGGAAGGCAGAAGCAGACATGAAAAATATTTGCTTCATAGGAGAGGGACACAGCTAATCATACGAAAAACAACATTTAAGCAAGAATCAGGAGACATCATACTGGTTTAGCTACATGCATTTGAAGCCCACATGTGACGGTTTTTATGTTACAACATATGTTTTATAAATATATACCGTTTCAAGGACCGACACATTCAGAGCCGATTTCTTATATTAAAAGACGGCTGGTTAAATTCTTTTCGTGTTTGATGCCTTCAGTAACTTGAGTGCTATGATAATATGACATTTCCAGGCATCGTTGCATTTAAGTTTTATCAGAAATGCCTCTTTTTCGGTATGATTTCTTATAATTAGAATTTGCTTAATGATTTAACGGCAGTTGAGACGTAGAGTTCATGGTAATATCGAAGACTCAGACTGATTCTGACGTCTGTTGACGTAGTGTACTGGATGGCAGGTCTGAATTGTAGCAGCCTCGTGTTCTACTTCCCACGTACATTATTCAAACCCACACTCTCACATACTCGCACTTACACACACACACACACACACACGCAAAGTTCCACACTCATACCCAGTCACCCACTCTCACACACTCTCTCTCACACACACACGAACGAACGAGCCTAAAAACATCAGCAAAGTACAGAAAAATTATTAGTAACTTTGCTGTAAACAAAGAAATTTTCGACTTGATCCACAGGAGAACATGCACTACTTCTTCTAGTACTAGCTTTAGCACTTCGTTTCAAGTCTTGCATTTTAATTGTTCTAACAGTTCAGCTACTGAGTAGAAATAATTTTTATCTTACGTGGAAAACTATTGTAAATTTATATCCCATTATTTGTAATGGAAGTCTTACGCGGAGGTGACAAAAGTTTTGGGGTACCTCCTAATATTGTGTCGGGCATCCTTTTGCAAGGTGTAGTGCAGTAACTCGATGTGCCATTGACTCAGCAAGTCGTTGGAACTCCCCTGCAGAAATATTGAGCCATGCTGCCTCTACAGCCATTCATAATTGAGAAAGTGCTGCCGGTGCAGGATTTTATGCACAAACTGACCTCTCGATTGTATCTCACAAATTTTCGATGGGGTTCATGTTGGGCCATCTAGCTGGCTAAATCTTTCACTCGAATTGACAACTATGTCAAAGCAATCTCGAACAATTGTGGCTAGTACAATTCAGTCATTGTATGGGAACATGAAATCCATGAATGGCTGCAAATGGCCTGCAAGCAACTGAATGTAACTGTCTACAGACAATGATCGGTTCAGTTACATTGAGGACCCAGTCCATTCGACATTAGCCAGGGCACACTATTACGAAGCCACCGCTAGCTTGCACAGTGCCTTGTTAACAACTTGGGTCCATGGTTTCGTGTGGTGTGCACTCGAACCCCGCCACCAACTCTGACCAATTGAAATAGGGACTCATTTGACCGGTTGTTCTTTTGGATATTGTATTATTATTTCGTTTCGGTTAGTCCCACAAATTGTTTTCGGACTTGGGTCTCCAGCATTTCCACTCTGCTAGCGCAGAACCTTCAAATAGTATTACGAAAGAAACGTTAAGTTCTGGATTGGAAGTTACTGCTGTACTTCAGGATATTTGGTGGAAGGGAAAGGCTGAGATTGTTCAGGCGTAGACGAAGACAAGGAGAGCATGGAGTTGAGATTATAGTCCAAGAGGATGGTGGAGAACAGCTCTGGAGAGAGCAGAAAGGTGGGAATTTGTTTTCCTCCTTGGCACAAAACTGCTGACGCCATCGGTCCCTAAGCTTACACACTACTTTATCTGAGTTGAACTAACTTACGCCAAGGACAACACACATACCCATGCACGAGGGAGGATTAGAACCTCCGCCGGGGTGAGCCGTTCGAACCGCGGCTGTTGATGAGACTGATACAGGGTTATAAAGTCATGAGAAGAAGGAGAAGATAACAATCAGTCTGCTGTGACGGCTCACAGTTACGAGATAGCAAATAAATACACTTTATGTAGATTGAGAGACTGCCATTCTACCAGCTGCCATCAACAACACATACTTTTTCTGCAGAACTATCATCCATGGATGCACGAGTTATAACGTTCAGGGTGGTTAGTTTTAGTAGGGTGAACCTTGGTAAGTTCATGGCATTGCTTATTTCGTGATACTTTGTGGATTCCTCTCCACGGATTTATCAAACACGCTAGAAGTGCAGTCGCTGACCCACAAATAGCAGCTCATGTCCTCTACCTGCAGCTGCATTTCACACCGCGCTACCAGCAGCCTTGGCAGCACAGAGAGTTGTTTTCTTCCGTTGGGGGTAGCTGTCTTTCGCTTTCGTGCTGCAGAATCCCACTTGTTTTCAAAGTGCTGATCACTCTTCATATTAACAAGATAACATTTTTTGATTTTGCACAGTTGTTTATTTGAAATAAATACATTTTTCTGATTAAAGTTTGTGTTTTTGCGTTCGTTAGTTTAGACGTAATAGCTTTAGCTGAGTTAGTAAAAATCTTAGCATTTTAACTGCCATCTTGCGCCACTCTAGACAGTCTTCGCAAATAGTGCCTAATAAACGTATTTAAAAGCGGATATTTAATTATTTGTAGTAGCATGCCCGTGGTATAGATAGAGCTCTTCATTTTAAACCAGATAATTTATTAAATTTACATTTCACGAATTAACCAAGCTATCACGAAATTAACCACTTTTTTCTTGTGCATTTTAGATGCCTCTAAAATATCGCAAATATGACAACCAAAATATTATTACAGCAGCAAGGTTGGTAAAAGAGGAGAAGTACTCTATTTACAAGGCTTCAAAGCAATGTGAACTGCCATGCTCCACCCTGAAAGACTTTCTTAGCATGACTGAAGGTGAATGTGTAGACCTACCTATTTTAGGGAAACCGTTTGTTTCACCTGTACAAATGGAACAAAGAATATGTAACTACATACTTTCCATGCAGGAATTAGGATTCGGACTGACTGTAATTCAGATTCGAAAACTAGCATATAACCTAGCTACAGCAGTTGGTAGGAAATATTCCTTCAATGAAGAACAACAAGCTGCAGGGGACTGGTGGTGGAAAGATTTTAATACACTTTATGAGCTTACCTTAAGAGTAACTGAAAATATAGCTGCTTATAGGTCTTCAATGGGAAATTACTGACTTATCAAAAATTAGAAGCATTAGTCACAGATTTAGAAGTTCAAGATCGTCCAAATCTAGTATGGAATTGCGATGAGACAGAGCTCTCATATGTGGTGAAAGCATCCAAGATTGTTACAGCAATAGGCAAAAAGTATGTATATACTAGAACGTTTGCTGATCGAGGTGAAAATCACACATTGCTTGACTGTGTTAATGCTAGTGGTCACTGGATAATACCTATGGTGATATTTAAGGGTGTTCGAATGTCAGAAGATCTGCAGAAAAATGTAATTCCTGGCACCATTGTAAAACTATCATCACCAAAAGGGTGCATAACTGGAGAACTTTTTCTGGAATGGCTCAATCATTTCATACAATGTATACCTCCTGCAAGACCTATAACTTTATTAATGGATTCCCATGGATCCCATATTTCAGAGGAGATCATTGATATGGCCATGAAGAACCAGATCTTTCCTCTGACATTTCCTTCTCACACTACTCACATTTTGCAACCACTGGATGTAGGGGTATATAGGCAACTTGAAAGATCATGGGGAAAGTCTTTAAATAGCTAAATTATCAAAAATCCAGGTCTAAGAGCCAAGAGATCTGATTACCACAAATTGTTGAAACCTGCTCGTACAGTGCTTTCAGTCCTGAGACCATCATATCAGCTTTTAGGAAGGCTGGGATATGTCCATTTAATCCTGCCGCTGTGACAGATGAGACAATAGCAACATCAAAGCTGACAGACAAACCTGCAGAAGACATTCTGGAACCAGCATTAGATGATTCAAAAATTCATTCAGAGGTGATTGAACTTTTTGGTCCATTAGATGATTCAAAAATTCATTCAGAGGTGATTGAACTTCTTGGTCTGGCTGTCTTAACAGATGATGGGAACAAAGAGAAAGCGGAGGAGAAAGACAGATAGCAAAGCAAAAATGTCTGACTCCAATTCAAAAAGCAGCTTCCAAAAGAACCAGAGGCATGCCTAAGCGTTTTCTAAAATATTATCTCACGTGCTTCATTAACAGAGTTGACAGTTGTTCCTTCGAGTTGTTGGTTATTTATTTTGATGAAATGTATTGATTTATAGGTCGGCCACAAAACGAAGATACATTAAATCCACAACCCAGCACCTCTGGAGTCACAGAGAAGAGGACGAAGGATGTCCATAAATGTGGATCCTGTGGCCACAGTTAATTAGAGATCCGGGAAAAAAATCAGGGGAACTATGAATACAGTGTAGTTTTTGTTTAATGTGGTACCATTCCAAGTGTCAATATACTTTTGAAGACACTGAGGACGTTTTTATTTGTACCAAGTGTCAAAACCTTTCTCATGAAGACTATAATGAGGCTTTCATTTAATCAGTAAATTCAGTTCAGTTGTTTTGCTATTACTTCATCAGTACTTTATTATCATAAATAGGCCTCAATGTCGTAAAATGTCAAAATAAAATCTTTAATAGCAATACAATGCTTTCATTATTTAATTAATGCATTATCATGAAATCACTGCATTATCACGAAATTACCGAATTAATGGCACGAACTTACCAAGGGGTATCACGAAATAACTTACAAAATTCTTAGTTGATGAAATCATAAGGGAGAGAATGTAGAATCAACTAATCACAACATTGTGCTAATTGAGTAATGCATTTAAGGACAGGCTTACATATGTAATTCAGCAGGCTTTCAAAATATTTTTTTGTATTTTAAATTAACTTAATACAGAAATCCTCAAGGAATTACCAAGGTTTACCCTATTAATTGCTGTGAGGTATCCACAAAAATAACAAAATGCTGAAGACAGTTATTACATTTTGCGTTCAGTGGTCGTATACTGACAGCTCAGATCAAGTAGTCATAAACTCACATCAATAAGAAAATGGTTGGTAAGAAACAAGATCTAAATCTAAATTCGTGTAATTTTCTTCAAAGGTAGTTAAACTATGATAGGATGGTTTAGACTAATGTTCAGAAAACACATGGTACACAGAATTACAGCACATGAGAAAATCAAACAAAGTAAAATCTGCGCCAGTAATAGAACGTTGAAAAGCGGCTTTAGTAGGTTGTACGATCATAATAAAAGGTCTACCCTTCGCATGAATTAGAGACAAACAAATTCTGCACCTAGTATCGAAACATCCTCTTCTCAGAAAGTCACACATAATGGATCTCCACAAAGAAGATACGTTTCCAAGGCATGAAAGTTTCAGTGACCAACTCTACCATCAATTTCGCAGTGTCAACCAAGAAAATAATCTCGCACGAACTTTATGAGATACGTGAATGAGTAGTAAACCGATACTACAGGTGTGGCGGTACTGCAAGCTGTCAAAGTACATCTTACCACACTAAAAAGCTGCAAATACACAAAATTATCACCAGACAGCAAGACAAGACCTTCCGAAAGGCTGGACGGAACCCAAAGTGTCTCTCGAAACCCGTGACACAGAAACCGCAGCGCGATGGGCTGCCACCCTGTGGGTCAAATCAGCGGGAACTCAAAATGTCGACCTCAACGCATCTCTCTCTCTCTCTCTCTCTCTCTCTCTCACACACACACACACACACTCACTCACTCTCTCTCTCTCTCTCACATACTCACACACACACATACACATGCCCACACACACACACACACACACACACACACACACACACACACACACACAAAGATCACGTACGCTGTACACAATCAATAACTAGGCATACAATAGCTTCTTTGCAACAAGCAAGTAGTGGGCGAAATAATGAAATAAAGTTGCAAACTAAATTGTGATAGTTGCTAATGTAGCACCAAACTATCATCTTGAGAATTGACTAATCATAAGTCACAAAATGTCAAAATTTTTTAGTGAAATAACTCAGTGGTAAACTGCAAAAATGAGAGTAATAATCGTACACAAGGGTCGTAACATTGTTGAGTGTTGTTATACAGCAAATTATGCTGGCCGCCATAAATGAAGCCGGATAACAGTCAATGTTAAAAGGAAAAAAAGACAGAAATAACGCACAATACAGGCAGTATTTACTATCTTCTGTTATACATTTATTCTCTACTGTTACACCTATTCAAGTTTGTCTCGTTCATTAAACTCTACTGTCTAGTTACCTAATCGCTACACTCTCTGCTACACGGACACTGGACCTCCGTTCCCAACCAAATGATTGCACACATTCCAGCTGTAGAGGTTACACTTTCATACAGATAATTGACCTCAAATTGCCAAATTGTTAATTTGACTAGATTTTGTAATTATTTGACATACGCTCTCACCTGTGAAGTATCGTTCCGTTTGTTCCACCTTTGTGGATGTGATATTCCTTTCTCGCCAGATGGCGGTAATTGCTTAATACACTACTGGCCATTAAAATTGCTACGCCACGAAGATGTGCTACAGACGCGAAATTTAACGGACAGGAAGAAGTGCTGTGATATGCAAATGATTAGCTTTTCAGAGCATTCACACAAGGTTTCCGCCGGTGGCGACACCTACAATATGCTGACATAAGAAAAGTTTCCAACCGATTTCTCACACACAAACAGCAGGTGACCGGCGTTGCCTGGTGAAACGTTGTTGTGATGCCTCGTGTAAGGAGGATAAATGCGTACCATCACGTTTCCGACTTTGATAAAGATCGGATTGTAGCCTATCGCGATTATGGTTTATTGCATCGCGACATTGCTGCTCGCGTTGGTCGATATCCAATGACAGTTAGCAGAATATGGAATAGGTGGGTTCAGGGGGGTAATAGGGAACGCCGTGCTGGATCCCAACGGCCTCGTATCACTAACATTCCAGATGACAGGCACCTTATCCACATGGCTGTAACGGATAGTGCAGCCACGTCTCGATCGCTGAGTCAACGGATGGGGGCGTTTGCAAGACAACAACCATCTGCACGAACAGTTCGACGACGTTTGCAGCAGCATGGACTATCAGCTCGGAGACCATGGCTGCGGTCACCCTTTATACTGAATCAAGGACAGGAGCGCCTGCGATGGTGTACTCAATGACTAACCTGGGTGAACGAATGGCAAAACGACATTTTTTGGATGAATCCAGGTTCTGTTTACAGCAGCATGATGGTCGCATTCGTGTTTGGCGACATCGCAGTGAACGCACATTGGAAGCGTGTATTCGTGCTCGCCATATTGGCGTATCACCCGGCGTGATGGTATGGCGTGCCATCGGTTACATATCTCGGTCACCTCTTGTTCGCATTGACGGCACTTTGAACAGTGGATGTTACATTTCAGAGTGCTACGACCCGTGGCTCTACCCTTCATTCGATCCCTGCGAAACCCTACATTTCAGCAGGATAAAGCACGACCGCGTGTGGCAGGTCAGGTACGGGCCTTTCTGGATATGGAAAGCACATTCTCCAGATCTCTCACCAATTGAAGAGACGTGGTCAATGGTGACCGAGCAACTGGATCGCCACAATACGCCAGTCACTACTCTTGATGAAATGTGGTATCGTGTTGAAGCTGCATGGGCAGCTGTACCTGTACAAGCCATCCAAGCTCTGTTTGACTGAATGCCCAGGCGTATCAAGGCCGTTATTACGGCCAGAGGTGGTTGTTCCGGGTACTGATTTCTGTTGATCTATGCACCCAAATTGCCTGAAAATGTAATCACATGTCAGTTAGAGTATAATTTATTTGCCAAATGAATACCCGTTTATCATTTGCATTTCTTCTTGGTATAGCAATTTTAATGGCAATTAGTGTATTTTATCTTTAATATGATTACATTATTTTATTCGATGAATCTGACTGCAGATAAACATCAAGACTTTATTTTGACTGTCTCTCGTGCACAACCTGGCGCCGTACAGGGTACGTTTAGCGCTCTTTCGACAAATTTGAGGTATGAGGGAAGACCCAAGCGCGTCAAGTACAACCGAACCAGCTGCACAACAGCACGGAGAGAGGAAAGTTAAATCCTCGAAACTGTTCCGTTTTCTTCGCAGATTTGTGGACACTTGCCTGTGCAGTCTGAGCGAGCGGGCCGCTTTGTCCCGCAGGATTAGCGGGGCCCGCGCGGGCGGGCTGTCGGCGGCGCGCGCTCAAGTCGGCAAGTTTGCGCCGGCAGCTGTCAGCGCGCCGCCGCGGAGCCTTAATTAAATCACGCCAATTACAACGCGGCTGCCGGCTTGCTCGCACCTCGCACCTCCGTGGGCCGGATCTGCGCTTTGCGCTGCACTGCGCTGAGGGAACTAATCTAATCCGCGGCGCGGCCACGCTCTGCATTGGCACCTCGCTCCGTCAGCCATTTCTTCTTGTGGTGCTCTGCAACGGCCGGTGGAACTCGACAGCTGTAGGTGAACTCGAGTAAGCTGAAGACAATGTCTCCTTGTACAAGCGTAGGCTTCCACTGCTTTCGCCATCTTCAGTAAAAGATATGTGGTCAGTTATGCACGGTTTCCTCTGGGCTGAGGAGCTCCAACTTGTACGTCGAGCCAGATTTTGTAATATAATTAATGAAAATAGAGCTGAAACATTTGTCACATATAGAAGAGATTGCGTCTTTGACACCAATGAACCAAAGTCGATGCCTGAGTGGCAGAATCGAGTGAAAGTACACTACTGGCCATTAAAATTGCTACACCAAGAAGAAATTCAGATGATAAACAGGTATTCATTGGACAAATATATAATAGTAGGACTGACATGTGATTACATTTTCACACAATTAGGGTGCATAGATCCTCGGAAATCAGTACCCAGAACAACCACCTCTGCGCATTGAGTGAAAGACAGCTTGAATGGCGTGTACAGGTACAGCTGCCCATGCAGCTTCAACACGATACCACAGTTCATCAAGAGTAGTGACTGGCGTATTGTGACGAGCCAGTTGCTCAGCCTACATTGACGAGACGTTTTCAGTTGGCGAGAGATTTGGAGAATGTGCTGGTGAGGGCAGCAGTCGAACGTTTTCTGATTCCAGAAACGCCCGTACAGAACTTGCAATATTCAGTAGTGCATTATCCTCCTGGAACGTAGGGCTTCGCCGGGATCGAATGAAGGGTAGAGTCACGGTTCGTAACTCGTCTAAAATGTAACGTCCACTGGTCAAAATTCCGTCATTGGGAACAAGAGGTGACCGAGACGTATAACGAATCGCACCCCTTACCATCACGCCGGATGATACGACAGTATGGCTATGACGAATACACGCTTCCAATGTGCATTCACCATGATGTCACCAAACACTGATGTGACCATCACTCTGCTGTAAACAAAACCTGGATTCATCCGAAAAAATGACGTTTTGCCATTCGTGCACCCAGGTATGTCGTTGACTACACCATCGCAGGCGCTCCTGTCTGTGATGCAGCGCCAAGGGTACCCGCAGCCATGGTCTCCGAGCTGATAGTCCATGCTGCTGCAAACGTCGTCGAACTGTTCGTGCAGATGGTTGTTGTCCTGAAAACGTCCCCATCTGTTGACTCAGGGATCGAGACGTGGCTGCACGATCCGTTACAGCCATGCGGATAAGATGCCAGTCATCTCGACTGCCAGTGATACGAGGCCGTTGGGATCCAGCACGAAGTTCCGTATTACCCTCCTGAACCCACCGATTCCTTATTCTGCTAACAGTCTTTGGACCTCGACCAAAGCGAGCTGCAATGTCGCGATACGATAAACCGTGTAAGTAGGCTGTTTAGGTTTTCTTATTGGTAACGCCACGTACCGCTCTGTATGAAAAATCACTGGCTGTGCTGTGTGTAGTCTGTGGCTAGTTTGCATTGTTGTCTGCCATTGTAGTGTTGGGCAGATGGATGTGAACAGGGCGTAGCGTTGTGCAGTTGGAGATGAGCTGCCAGCAGTGGTGGATGTGTGGAGAGAGATGGCGGAGTTTTGAAATTTGTAAGACTGGATGTCATGAACTGCTATATACATTATGACTTTTTAACACCATTGAGGTAAATACATTGTTTGTTCTCTATCAAAATCTTTCATTTGCTAATTATGCCTGTCAATAGTTAGCGCCTTCAGTAGTTTGAATATTTTATTGAGCTGGCAGTAGTGGCGGTCGCTGTATTGCAGTAGTTCCAGTAACGAAGGTTTTTGTGAGGTAAGTGATTTGTGAAAGGTATAGTTTAATGTTAGTCAGGGCCATTCTTTTGTAAGGATTATTGAAAGTCAGATTACGTTGGGCTAAAAAATATTGTGAGTCAGTTTAAGCACAGTCATGTATAATTTTTGAAAGGGGACGTTTCAACCGCAATCGTGGTAGACTACAATCCGACCTTTATCAAAGTTGGAAACATGATTGTACGCATTTCTCCTCCATACACGAGACATCAAAACACCTTTTCACCAGGCAACGCTGGTCAACTGCTGTTTGTGTATGAGAAATCGGTTGGAAACTTTCCTCATGTCAGCACGTTGTAGGTGTCGCCACCGGCGCCAACCTTGTCTTAAAGCTCTGAAAAGCTAATGATTTGCATATCACAGCATCTTCTTCCTGTCGGTTAAATGACGCGTCTGTAGCACGTCATCTTCGTGGTGTAGCAATTTTAATGGCCAGTAGTGTTGGAGCATGCGGAGTGCACTAGCAGTTATCGTTGCCCTCTGTTACAGGTAGGATGTAAGACTTAAGCTAGTGGCTAGCTGTGAGAATTTAGTTGTTGGTCTAAGGACGCAGCATAATACAGTTCTTACAAAATGAAGTAATGAATGATATTGTTTGTGCTCACACGGAGCCAGTAGATGTTAGGTTGTAAAGTATATGTTATTTATTTGTGAGGTTAGAAGATTATCAAGAATTTGATGTGATCCTAATCGTTCACAATTATTGACCACTGTCCCTGAAAATGAGAAAATAGTAATGATTAGATACTATAATTCAAAGGGAAAGCAACTGGAACCAATTTATAAGGTCATGAAAATTTCTATATTCAGCTTTAAATATGCAGCAACGTGACATGTGGATTTCTCTCAATTTTATATTACTGACCCTCGAGTGCACGAACCAGCTTTTGCCATCAGATTTAATGTTTAGTTTGATGAGGTATATCCATTTGTAATCCTGATACAGAGCAGTTAAATTTTGGAATGTATTTCGTCAAACGATGTCAGACTTTTTCTCGTGTAACAGTCCAAGTTTCTTTTTTTTTTTTTTTAACTACGTCAGTGAGTTAGAATCTTAGAACAGCTGAGCCGCTCAATGATTCTGAAGTTAATGTAAACTGTTTCATAGTAGATTTTGTGAAGGAGAAATTTTATTTTGAATAAAATTTTCAAGCTGAAGCATTCGGTCCAAGCATATCCCATTATCAGTACCTCATCCCCTTCCATGTCGTGTTTATTTAAATCCCTTGAATATTATCTAAAAGAAATCATTTTTCTGTCATAATCAGAATCCAAAGTATCCGGACACCTAACTGAAAATGACTTACAAGTTCGTGGCGCCCTCCATCGGTAATGCTGGAATTTAGTATGGTGTTCGTCCACCCTTAGCCTTGATGACAGCTTTCACTTCGCTGGCGTACGTTCAGTCAAGTGCTGGAAGGTTTCTTGGGGAATAGCAGCCCATTCTTCTCGGAGTGCTGCATTCAGGAGATGTATAGATGTCGATCGATGAGCCCTGACATGAAGTCGGCATTCCAAAAGATCCCAAACGTTTCTGTAGGATTCAGGTCTGGACTCTGTGCATGCCAGTATATTACAGGGATGTTACTGCCGTGTAACCACTCCACCACAAGCCGTTCATACTGAACAGGAGCTCGATAGTGTTGAAAGATGCAATCACTGTCCCCGAATTGCTCTTCAACAGTGGGAAGCAAGGAGGTGCTTTAAAAATCAATGTAGGCCTGTGCTGTGACAGTGCCACGCAAAACAACAATGGATGTGAGCCCCCTCCATGAAAAAACACGACCACACCATGACACCACAGCCTCCGAATTTTAGTGTTCGCGTTGGCAGATGACGTTGACTGGGCATTCACCATACCCACACCCTGACATCGGATCGCCACATGGTATACCGTGATTCAACTGTTCAATCGTCCAGTGTTTACGCTCCTTACACCAAGCGAGGCGTCGTTTGGCATTTACCGGCGCGATTTGGGGCTTATCAGTAGCCACTTGACCATGAAATGCAACACGTAACTGTCATAGTAATTGCAGTGGATTCTGATGCAGTTTGGAATTCCTGTGTGATGGTCTGGGTAGATGTCTGGCTATTACACCTTACGACACTCTTCAGCTGTCGGCTTTCTCTGTCAGTCAACAGACGTTGTCGGCCTGTACCCTTTTGTGCTGTACGTGTCCCTTCACGTTTCCACTTCACCATCACCAACGAAAATGTGGACCTAGGGATGTTCAGGAGTGTGGAAATCTCACGTAAAGACGTATGACACAAGTGACACCCAATCACCAGACCACGTTCGAAGCTCGTGAGTTCCGCGGAGCGCCTCATTCTTATCTCTCACGATGTCCAATTACTACTGAGGTCGCTGATAAGGAGTATCTGACAGTAGGTGGCAGCACAATGCACCTAATATGAAAAAGTGTGATTTTGGGGATGTCGAGATACGTTTGATCACGTAGTGTAGTAATATGCCGGAATCAGAGAAGTATTAACGTTTGTAACAGTTTCAAATCGGGCAGCATTGCAGAGCTCTGAGCCAATATCGTTGGCAACGTTATTCATTTATCAGCCAGTTTACTGATATTATCTGCATGAAGCTATTTTAAGGCCAGCATTGCACTTCGCTCTGCCAAGACAGGACATTTTCTATGCCTATTGTGGAGAAAACAGATTACCAAGTTCACATCCGTTGCGACTATAGAGCTAAGGAATATTTATTTCGTTGTTTATTTGCAGCTTATTGAACAGAGCCATAGAACTCAGTGCCCACGAGGCGGCGTAGATTTCAGAGTGACTGATTTCATTATGAACATTGCGTATTGGTTTTGCATATTAAGTTGTTGAATTTTTTTGGAGTACATTAAAACTGATTAAGCACACCATATGCTCCTCAACACATCACACAAATTAACAAACAAACACCATTAACTTTTGTATAAAGAACGTTACAACTTCTGCTACAATCGCTTTCTCTCAGCGTAGTAAAACGTATGGTGTCAATACTTTCGTAGCCTCTTTTTTGATAAAGGGTGTAACAGGTATAAATGCAGCTATTTCTATTGGTGACAGAAATCAATGTAATGAACGAGATGGCATCTGTACTTACGTCATTTGGAAGACTGATAATTGCTATTACAAGTCGCATGTTTTTAGGCTGAATAGTAACGGCAAGAACATGTGCAAGAGAAGCCATTAATCCTCATTTCTTACTGGGCAGCAGAGAGTGGATAGAGGGACGCAAGTACTGACAGGAGTAGCCAACTTAATCGTGCAGTTATGACTGTGCAGAAAACATCAGGTAATAAATTATGTGATGTGTTTGCGGGCAAAACAGCAAAAAAAAAAAAAAAAAAAAAATGGTTCAAATGGCCCTGAACACTATGGGACTTAATATCTGTGGTCATCAGTCCCCTAGAACTTAGAACTACTTAAACCTAACTAACCTAAGGACATCACACACATCCATGCCCGAGGCAGGATTCGAACCTGCGACCGTAGCGGTCACGCGGTTCCAGACTGAAGCACCTAGCCGGCCGCGGTTCTGGCGGTGCAGTCCGGAACCGCTGGGCTGTTACGGTCGCAGGTTCGAATCCTGCCTCAGGCATGGGTGTGTGTGATGCCCTTAGGTTAGTTATGTTTAATTAGTTCTAAGTTCTAGGGGACTTATGACCTAAGATGCTGAGTCCCACAGTGCTCAGAGCCATTTGAACCAATTTTGAAGCGCCTAGAACCGCACGGCCAAACTGGCCGGCGGCAAAACTGCACCACACACAAAAATATCTCTACTTATACCCGTTATACTCTATATAAACTGCTTGGCAAAACGAGTAGAGAACCCAGTACGTGTCATCTGACGTGAAAGTAATTTCGTGCACCATCGATGGGTATGTGATTGAGTGCAGTTGCAATTGCATGTGACAAGGAGACTGGCCAACAGAGTGTATCACTGTTGTTCGTGTTTAGTGTTGTTACCAATCCTGATACAGTGCATAAGGAGCATTCACAGCATCAGATGTTGAAAGACCATGGTGGAAGAGGCAGAGGTGCCGTGTGCTCGAGTGAGCCAACGGTATGGGCTGTATGAGCCGCACAATGTGTTTCTGTGGGAAATTTAGCCGAATTTACCTCCCACTCTATAAAAAGTCTTTGTGGTACGAAAACTGTGTACGCATGTTAACCATTGACTAAGCAAAACGTAATTTGAATTCAGCTTTAACTGGTCAGAATACAACCAGTCTTTATATTAGATTCTTAAGTGAAATAAAACATTGAGATGGCCTTAATCAAAATTGCCATGTACGTTGTGTCTTGAGAAAATTTTTGCAGATTTCTGAAAGCACAACAGCAAAATGCAAGCAGGCAGCGTCTAAGCTAGATTCTATCTTTAAATAAAATTTCCAAATAGTATTCAATTTCTTGCATACCATATGGCACAATGTGGTAATGCTTAATGATAAACCTTCTTTAAACAGTGAGATTGTGATAGTACCTATTCCTATGAAATGATTGTTCCATGACACCGATTTTAGAAAGAAGTCTGTATGCAAAAAGACTTAGTTAAACTTCGCGTGATCTTTACACATAACATTGGTCTGAACAATACTATACTTAAAGTGAACAATAACTTAGGAATGGTACCATGTTATCAGAGATATCTATAGAAACCAAACATCCTAATCAGTGATCTGAATGACTCAGGGAAGTAGGGTTGGCTTTTTTCAACTCTGAACATGTTAAGAAAGTTAAATACCTGACAGTAATCATTCCGACAAACTAGATACGTAGTCCTACAGTCTTACTTCAAACGTCTCCTCAAAAAAATAACTTTATTCACAATTTATGTTCTTTTCGCTTATCAATATATACATCATAGTAATCCTTGCTGGACTTTATAATAAACCTTTCTTCATCTAACAACACAGTACCACTGAATATGTCCATCATCTACTACACTTTAATCAGAGGGAGCCCAAACGGGTTGCGCAGATCACTGAATAGTTTTGTCATTGTACGTATGTCGTCATTATAGGAGCATGTGGGTGAGTGCAGCTTCCTTTTGTATCGAGACGACTAAGACAGTTGCGTTTGTTTGTATTGCTTTGTATTTTTTTTAAAAGGTTTTATTTCAAAATGCCTGGCTGTGCTGTTACCGGATGCCTGCCGTACTGCAGGAAGACAAAAGGTTCGGATGTAAACTGTCATTCGTTCCCAAAAGGCATTCAGTTGCAGAAAGCCTGGATTACGAATTGCCACCGAAAAGATCGCTTCAGTACTACTACATGAACAATTCGTTCTTCCCGCTTCACGCCTTATGATTAAATCCGTAAGTCCGTGATACGCGATCACAGCTTTTTAATCTACCATCTAGGAAAGTGCTTAAACAAGATGCTGTACCGAGTGTAAATATACGAGGAAGTGTTCCCAGTGCAAGGAGTAACGCGAATGCAGGTGATGCAGTTTTTTTCAAATAGGGCAGACAGGTTGAGGCAAGGAAGACAATGCAAAGTGCACTAGAGCACCTGGCTAATACGTCTCATAAAAAAAGAAAAATGTACAAGACAACATCTACAGATGAGTGTTCGATTGACAGTAAACAAGTTAATGAACTTCGTAAACGCGTAGAAGAATTATGGAACAGCAAACTGACAGCTATGTATGCAAAACTGAGGTGTAGTGAGAAGTGCCTGGAACTTAAGTGAAAGCTTGCATTGCGAAAATAAAAGATCAGCAGAAGTATCAAAAGACGCAAGAGCAGGAGTAGGTGACTGGAATATTAAGCAAACCATTTTCATGAATGCAGGTAAAGTGCTTGCTGAGCGGAAAGAAACAACCAAAATGGCAAAGAGAAGACGTTTGAAAAGCAGTTCTTCGTGCTGTACCTAGGAAATGTCATTTTTTTAAAGTAATCTGATTGGTTACCAACTTCCAGGACTATTCACACTCAAAAGGTGGACATCACGCTCTATCAGATGGTTTGCTGGTGGCCTTACAACTGTCTCACAAAAATGGTTCAAATGGCTCTGAGCACTATGCGACTTTACATCTGTGGTCATCAGTCTCCTAGAACTTAGAACTAATTAAACCTAACTAACCTAAGGACATCACACACATCTATGCCCGGTTGTTCAAATAAATTCCTGCTTTCCGGATCCACAATATGAATATAGAAGACTGGGTGTTTTCCGATGTTCCTCATTTATTTAAATTAATGAGTAACCACTTTCTGGACGATGGAATAAGACTTTCAAGCGGGTAAACTGTTAACAAATCTGTTAAGAGACTGCTCGCATTAGATAGGCGTGAAATTAGTCTTACGAGGTGCATTCAAGTTGTAATGGCCTCCGATTTTTTTTTCTCCGGACTGGAAAGAGATAGAAACTTGCGCATTGTTATAAAATGAAGCAACGTTCATTGTCAATACGTCCCAGAGATGGCAGCACTGTACGGCAGATGGAATGTTACCACCAGCGCCGAGAATGAGAACTGTTTTAAATACTTAAAATGGCGACGTTTTCCTTACAGCGTGCAATCATTCGTTTTCTGAATTTGCGTGGTGTAAAACCAATTGAAATTCATCGACAGTTGAAGGAAACGTGTGGTGATGGAGTTATGGATGTGTCGAAAGTGCGTTCGTGGATGCGACAGTTTAATGAAGGCAGAACATCGTGTGACAACAAACCAAAACAACCTTGGGCTCGCACAAACCGGTCTGACGACAGGATCGAGTAAGTGGAGAGAATTGTTTTGGGGGATCGCCGAATGACTGTTCAACAGATCGCCTCCAGAGTGGGCATTTCTGGGGGTTCTGTGCACACAATTCTGCGTAACGACCTGAAAATGCGGAAAGTGTCATCCAGGCAGGTGCCACGAATGCTGACAGACGACCACATGGCTGGCCGCGCGGCATGTTGCCAAACGCGCAACGACAGCATGAATGGGACTTTCTTTTCGTCGATTGTGACAATGGATGAGACGTGGATGCCATTTTTCAATCCAGAAACAAAGCGCTAGTGAGCTCAATGGAAGCACACAGATTCACTGCCACCAAAAATTTTTCGGGTAACCACAAGTGCTGAAAAAATGATGGTGTCCATGTTCTGGGACAGCGAGGGCGTAATCCTTACTCATTGCGTTCCAAAGGGCACTACGGTAACAGGTGCATCCTACGAAAATGTTTTGAAGAACAAATTCCTTCCTGCACTGCAACAAAAACGTCGGGGAAGCGCTGCACGTGTGCTTCTTCACCAAGATAACGCACCCGCACATCGAGCTAACGTTACGCAACAGTTTCTTCGTGATAATAACTTTGAAGTGATTCCTCATGCTCCCTACTCACCTGACCTGGCTCCCAGTGACTTTTGGCTTTTTCCAACAATGAAAGACACTCTCCGTGGCCGCACATTCCCCAGCCGTGCTGCTATTGCCTCAGCGATTTTCCAGTGGTCAAAACAGACTCTTAAAGAAGCCTTCGCCGCTGCCATGGAATCATGGCGTCAGGGTTGTGAAAAATGTTTACGTCTGCAGGGCGATTACGTCGAGAAGTACCGCCAGTTTCATCGATTTCGGGTGAGTAGTTAATTAGAAAAAAAAATCGGAGGCCTTAGAACTTGAATACACCTCGTAAAGTATTACAAATTCACCTCAGTGTCAAGGACAGAGAAATTCAAAGGGCTTATGTAGCTATACAGCTATTTTGGAGTACGACGGCTAAAGCCATAAGATACCTGACGCCCGAAGAAGAGGAAGCAGCTAATTTTTTTCAGCTTGCCAACGACCCATTGATGAGTTGAATGCCTGAAGATCCAATTATGGGACGCACAATGATGTTTAAGAAAGGCTACTTAGGGTACTGTACTCACGTACCGAAAAAAGGCGCGTAGACAGTACAAATCGTTTGCTCCCATTCCAGTAAGGCATCATGGAAACTATTAGGTCGTTATCTGGACTGTTTTCAGACATTCAGCCATTGAAGATGAGATGTATTCAAACTTCACGACTGAATCAAGGTGCTGTGAAAAAATTATTCTCGCAGATAATTTCCACTTGAAGCCTTCTTCAACAGAAGTGAAACATCGATTACGGCTGCTGCTCTTGGGGCACAGTGGTCATGAAAATCCTTCGATAGAAGCTGATAACAGTGAAGGACTTTTGACGTCAGATTTGTTCAGAGAAATTTTGCCCGACGTGAGCGAACACTGGAAATGGTAGATGATGAAAGAGAAGTGTAAGGTATTAATTTTCCTCTTGAACCTGCGCCTGAAGAATCAGCTGCCAGCGAGGGATTTCTCTGCAGAAGGGTTCCGATACCTGGCGAGCCACAGCGCATATTGTGCAAAGAATTATGACGACACACTGGGAACACCGTTAGTGATATTTTAAGTCTTTCTCCAATAGATGTGTAACATATTGGCTGGACATATTGGTGTCGACATACAGTTCCGACAGTTGATTGGCTACATAGTGGCATAGTTTTGAACTTAATTTCAATGAATTTAACTGTTTACAAAGTATTTCGTAGGAAAGAACTATAGTAAGAACAATCTGCGCTGCTATCTGAACTAAATATGCTGATTTTTCACCATAAATCATCACATGTATGTGAGAACAAGACTATATTCGTATACTATTTCCTAACATGAAGCTAGAAATGCAAACGGCGGCGCAGCAGAAAAGCGAAAATGCCTACAGTAGCATTCTCCATCCACTACTAACAGGTAAATAGAACAGGTAAATCAAGTGTTTTAAATAATTCTATGAGAACTTCTTGCGTTATTTGTGCTTAAGAGCCTTTCACTCAGCCATCCCCTGATCCCTTTGCTCCTATAGTGACGCCCATGCGCCAGTCAATCGCTTCGGACCAACCTTCTTTTCAATAACCTTGTCTTCAACTAAGAATGTATCAGGCTGCGCAGAGGCAGAAACTAGGCCGCAACAAGATCAAAGGTTGTTTAACAGTAACATAACTTGCTCTCTCTCAGACTTTTACATCGGTAAATTACGTAAATCAAAATAACATGCCAGCCTTACACAGGACCTAACAGACTTTTTAAATGGGACTTAATGGTACTTTACATTTATGCACTTCACCGAGTCGTTAATATCCAGATTATTCAGGCAACCGGACTGAACAGTTATCCAGTGTCGAACTGTACGGGAACTTGAGGGCATCACAAGAGAGGATCGCTATGCTAAGCTGCAAACACGTCGTAATCACAGCAGATGTGCAATTGGTTTTTGCATTCTAATCGTCATACAAACATTTACAACATAACGTTTCCGTTCTTGGAACATAAAACTGCATCATAGACACCTATTTTGAGTAGTTCACGTCCACAGACTTCCTTTTGGAGCATCTAACCCAAATTAAATTATTGAGGCTTTCATTTGCATTTTGTATCTTCGCGTGAAGACACTTCCTCAATAAATCAGAGTTTGCAAGAAACCTTAATGTGGGCGTAACTGCATTCATAACAGGTTCTGGTAATGAGAGTTTATGTCAATACATCTCATTTCTGTTGTTTAATTTACACCGATCGTCTTTTGGACACAGATTATGCATTGGTGTTTGGTCAGTGGATCGTTTGTGGGAAAACATTGCCCACAGAGCACGTCTCATTGTCTCTAAATTAAGTGGTTTTTTTTCTGATAGCGCTCTCATAAAGTAACTGAAGAGAATCAATTTCTTTCAGAGTAAGTCAGCCTTTACCTCCTAATGGTTTTCCATGCTCAAGTACTTCACCTTTCATCTCTCTCAGCAAGCCTATTTTGGATGTGGCGAACACATTAATACCTTTGTATAGTACGGACTTTTATCTGTTACAACTATGAACAAAGAGGAATCCCCATCACCAAGGTATTTAGTATACGTAACACCATACTGGTCCTCAGATATGGAGAACATCCTCACAACTGAATCAACCTCCATGCCCTCACTTGAGCCACTATAATTTTTAGTGCATGCTACTGCATCCTTTTCTTGCCACAGTTTGTCACTGTCTTCTTGTTGGACATTTTCCTTATTGCACACTGGTGGCAGTATTTAGACGTAATTACTACATCTGAAACTTTACCTGAGTGTGGAGTTGCATCTGTTATTGGTATGACAGATGCAACTATACACATAGATGTAACATTTGCAAGAGAAACACTGACGTGAATGTATACCCTACGATCTATTTCTTTTTGATTTATTTCCATCAATTCCTACACTGCTGTCTTCATAGAAGTTTTGCGAGTATCGCGTACAGAATCAGACATTTCTTTATTAATTCTTCCAAACCTTGCACAAGGTGGAGGCATGTTCAGAGAACCACACAATAAAGTACCTCCTTCCCTGCCCTGTCCAAGGCATCTTAGAGCAAATGCTAACCTAAAATTGCTTTCATTGATACCTGTGTCAGTTTTTTTGCAGGAGGAAAATGAAAATTCATAGCCCTTCGAATAACAAATTGATTTAAAGTCACAAGCTATTCCCACTCTTCTTTCTTCAACAACAATCATGCAGTCCGTATTTTTACAGCTAACACTTGAACATGAAAACTTTATAGCTTGGTAGAGAAGCTCTAAATCAATAAGTCTAAATCAAGTGAAACCCATATCAACATCATTCATGCAGCTGTACAGTTCTCCTGTCGCAAGTCTCCATGCTGAAACTGAGAGATTATGTTCTTCATTTCTAGCTGCTTCCCCTTTTTTGTTGGTGAACCGATATCCATGAAACCTCCGATTCCTAAACAGTTTTTCCACCACGAATTATGCATAAATCTTGAGTTCACCTAACGGTTTTGTAAGGTGTCAGGCAAATCCAAAACCTTCCATGAAAACTCTGACATGATAAGCAAATCCAGTAGTATGTCACATAGCTCCGAATAAATCGTGACATTAAATTAACCAAAGTTATACGAGTAACGAGTGACGAAATGGAATACCACAGACTAACACAAGAATGCCTAAATGCATGTCGTACCTTCCCACCGTGAGACTGAAGCAGTTCCAAGGGGAGAAACGAGAACAAAGCAAAGAGCAGAACCGTGTTAAGCTAGAAGGCCCTACGATCAGGGACGGACTGGACACCCCTGTCGCCAGCTAACCACTAGGGCACACCACCTGCAGTTTTAGCATGAGACTTTTTCGCGTCTCTGTTACGTCTTGGACCACCCCCCAGCCCATGTTAAAAGCCAGAGCCCTCCAGAAAAACAGTATAGATCTTAGGATAACACAAAAAGGGCCACTACCAACCGAAAGTTTCAGCGTGAGACTTTTTCGCGTGTCTGTTACATTAGGACTACCCACCAGCCCATGTTAAAAGATAAAGCCCTCCAGAAGAACAGTATAGATCTTACGATAACGCTATAAGGACCGCACCAGCTGTAGGTTTTAGCGTGAGACTCTGTTACGTTGCAAACTTTAAAAACATTGCCCCACCACGAAAAGTATAACGTTTCTCATTGGATGGACAGAATTTTTGTAGGCGGAGCTTAAGGTTAACATTGAGACCCTGATTGGTCAGATGAAAACACAGCCAGATAGTTTTTTTTAAATTAACTTCGGTAAATTTTAGTAAAGAGAAGAAGAGTTGCTTCCGAGACTGCGAGGTGAACGGAGCTATGCTGCCCGCCGCCGCCCTGACGCTGCCTAAACACCGACAAGGTAATGAACGCACGCGATGCCGCATTTTTGAGCTCATAAGGCTTCACTCAGAACTGCAAAAGTCTCATCTGTTACACCCCCTTTTTGCGTAATACTAGTGTCGATCGTAAATTAAAGCTCATGGTGTTCACATTTGCCACTTGAAGTAAAAATCTGAAACGCGATGATTTCTCTGTTATATAATTATTGAGAAGTCACATCAGCCACTGTAATTTACGACAAGTTAGATAAGTAATTAAAGATAATTGAGGGTCACTGTAGACCATTTTGATAGTTTTCTCTTTTGTGAAACTTCATTTAAACCTAGATTATAGACGTGATATGGCATAGGTCATCCTTCAATCCATTGTAGAACTTGGAAACCCATTCAGGGAATATTCATTCACATTTTTGTTGAACGCAGTTGGTTTTTACCATGCTGTATTAAAACACTTCATTTTATCAACAGTGCAATTTATGAACAATGTTTTGTGAGTCGAATAAAATTTCCAATGGCAAACTTAACTGCTTTTTCGACGTTATTTTACCAGCTAACTAAAAATAGGAAAGCCTTGAACCCCTTCTACTAAATTTAGTTAGTGTTAAGAGTCTTTTACAGGGAGTGCAGTGGAGCTGACGCTGAGATCATTAAGTATTTGGTTATATCATCGCTAGTCTCACTGAACTCTTCTGAATTCTACATGTCATGTGTGGTCTGGCGTCTCCTTACCAACAACAGGTCCCAGGTTCAAGCTAGTCATTTCCGTAAAAAACACGCTCAGAGTGTCGTCGTGCGAAAGTGGTAGGGAGACATGATATAGAACAAACAGACACCACCATGAATGTTTAGAGTTTGCGCATTTAACCTTCCACCTACTAATATGTGTAAGTATTGTAAAACGTAAATAAATCACTTGCAAGAAAGTTTTCAGGCCAGGATATAGATGTCAGCCAGAGATATAGATGTCAGCCAAAGATATCGAAAGAAAATAGTCTTTACACAGCCAAAAATTTCGCAGATGTCAGCAGCTTCCCAAATTTCGGAAAAGTTGGGAGTGCCCGCCAGTGCAGAGTTAATCAGTTTAACAATTTAAAGGCATTTCTGAAGTTGCTATCACGGTAGAATTCACACATAACAGAGATTAAACTGTGCAGATCAAGAAAATAATATTTTAAAAAAATCGATTTTTTGGACCAAAATTCAGGTTTACAGCACCTTGTCAGATTCTAATCTCTGCATGTGAAGCTACGATCCCATCTATTTACATCACGCAGCCATACAGCCTGTGTATCTTTTTTTAACACTACTGAGTGTCACACGAAACACTGCTTTTTTTTCGTCAGTTACTCGTAACTGAGCTCCCACCAGGGTTAATGGCTGCAGTGTGTGATTCTGTGATATTAATCTGCAAAACCATATAGGTCCTACAACTGGGGGGCCTCTCGTTTTATGTATACAAAATGGACAACAAGACGAGGGGCAAAGCACTTAAGTAAGATGTAATCCATGCTATGACAATTCGGTAATGCTGAATCTGACTTGTAATATCCAAAAGCTTTTCTTAGTAGCACCTCCAGTTCGTCAAGTATATGACATGAGCCATTCATACATGTTTAACCTTGTGCCACCTTACACAGTAGTTTCAATGGAGTATTTACAGGTAATTAGTGTACTAACGTATACGAATTTTGTGGCAAGTCCTGTACGATGTTGCTATGTCAACCATCTCGCACTGGACGAATATCTTTTATAGGGTGATACCTTAAATCTGAATCGTCGGAGACAGCTGGAAGAACAATTCCTTCGTCTTTCTTCACCTACTGAGTATTCTGCACTTTCTGTTGGTTCGTTTATGGGGTGCTCAACTGCGTGGTCATCAGCGCCGGTACGAAGTCCCAATCCTTACACAGTCCAATCTAGCCACTTTCACGAATGATGAAATGATCAGGACAACACAAACACCCAGTCCCCGGGCAGAGAAAATCCGCAACCTGGTCGGGAATCGAACCCGGGAACTCGTGATCCAAAGGTAGCAAAGCTAGCCACTAGATCACGAGCTGCGGACTCGATCAGGTGGCAGACTCGTATGGAACTTGGTTAGAAACCTAGAGAACCAGTGGTAGTGAACCTGATTCCTATCACCCACTAATGGGCGTCCAACTTCCATTTTGGGCTGCTGACAGCAGGTTTTTCAACATTTTCGTTAGGTTTTCATAAAACACTGACAAAGTATTTTGTAATAAGTTGTTATTATACAATTTGACTTGCTGCAATTGTGCTTCATACATTATACAAAAGTAAAGTTTGTTTCCTATTACACAAATTATCAATACTGTAGAACAGGTGGGCGGTTAGAAAATCTTAATATTAACAGAGATTCAAAAGTGTGTGGCAAGATGCGAATGATTAGCTACCCTGGTCTAAATACTTCAGAGACGCAGGAAAATTTCTAGAGAATACACTGATGCTTATCAAACCGAAATAACAGTCTGTGATGTGACTGTATGACGCACCTCTCTCCAATTGCCTTCTTTCCCTATTCAGTCATGCTAGTTTGATCAAGTACGTCTCATAGATAAATCGTAGTTCCTAAGATTTTCCACTTTCCAATGTGGAATCGAATGGTAATAGAGTGTAAAAGTGTGGAGATTGAATGTCTGATGCATAGCAAAATACACTGCGTTTCAGAAGTCTAGGGAAAGCGAAATGCACATATACAGTTAGCGGTAGTAACGGTACACAAGTTATAACATGACAATGCAATGGCGGGTCTGTCATCTGCACTCACATGATTAAAGTAGAAAGGTTTCCGGAGTGGATATGACCATAAGATGGGGATTAGCAGACTTTCAACGAGAAATGGTAGTTGGAGCTATTCGCATCGAACATTTCATTGCGGAAATCGTTAGTGAACTCAGTATTCCGATATTCACAGCGTCAAGAGTGTGCCGAGAATGCCAAATTTCTGGCATTAGCTCTCACCATTCACAATTCAGGGCCCTACAGCCTTCACGTAACGGCCGGGAGTGGTCAATGTAAACATAAAAACTATACTTCGTGAAATAACCACAAAAAACAATGTTGGACGTACGACGAACGTATTCGTTAGGACAGTGCAGCGAAATTGGGCGTTAGTAGGAAGACGACAAATCCCAGGGCCTTTTGCTAACAGCACGACATCGCCTGCAGTTCCTCTCCTGTGTTCCTGATACTATCGGTTGGACCGTAGGTCACAGGCAAACGGAGGCCTGGTCAGATGAGTTCCTATTTCTTTGAACACAGCTGCTAAGGTTCAGTGACCGTGTCAAAGTTAGAGCAAATAAGCCCTCGGTCACAGATATTAAGTCAAAATTGACCAGGTTTCGACGCTACCATGAGCGTCGTCTTCAGAATTAAACTAACTGTTCTAAAACACAGTAGGTATATAAGACATTAATAAACTAAAGTGTGTACTGACTGGAAAGCGATGCAGTACTTACAAGTCACATTCTAAAAAAATCCAAGCCGGAAAGGCGGCGTCATTAAAAGTTATAAATAAGATAAGATGGCGAGCCGCTAATGGCTGCTCGTACCTGAGTGAACACGGGTTGCAACAAAACTGAGGTATCCACGTTAGAAAGTGTGGGCAAGGAAACATGGTGTTACTACGAGCGCCATCTAGCAGCCGCAGAAACAACTAGGCTACTGTACATTCAAAATTAGACACATGAAATTATAATGAAACTGACCCACGCGTAACGTAAGCACTATTAATAAGATGAAGTTACATATTCATCTGCCTTAAACAAAGATACATTCTGTAACGTAAAAAAACGTAAGTTATGACATACAAGGAAACAGCAAAGACGTAACAGGAAAATAACATTTCGGCAAACTGCATGAGGAAATCTGAATCAAAGATCAAGCAACGGCTTTATACAGTTGCAAAAGTTTTTAATTCGCAGCTGCAGCTGTTCGTTGAGAACGAGGCCATCGTCACTGGATAGATGTTTGCAATTTTCCAATTCCTCTAAAATATCTAAACTACGCCCCTTCTTTTCGGTATGCAGAATACTGCTATCGCCAATAGCTGTCGCCAATTGCTTTTGAATGTACAGTAGCCTAGTTGCTTCTGCGGCTACTAGATGGCGCTCGTAGTAACACCATGTTTACTTGCCCACACTTTCTAACGTGGGCGCCTCAGCTTTGTTGCAACCCGTGTTTACTCAGGTACGAGCAGCCGGCAGCCGGCTTATCTTATTCATAACTTTTCATGACGTCTTTCCGGCTTAGATTTTTTTAGAATGTGACTTGTAAATACAGCATCTCTTTCCAGTCAGTAGACACTTTAGTTTATTAATGTCTTATACAGGGTGAGTCACCTAACGTTACCGCTGGATATATTTCGGAAGCCACATCAAATACTAACGAACCGATTCCATAGACGGAACGTGAGGAGAGGGGCTAGTGTAACTGGTTAATACAAACCAAACAAAAATGAACAGAAGTATATTTTTTAACACAAACCTCCTTTTTATTAAGTGGAACCACGTTAGTTTTGTTAGCACATTTCAACATATAAACAAATACGTAATCAGTGCCGTTTTTTGCATTGTAAAATGTTAATTACATCCGGAGATATTGTAACCTAGAGTTGACGCTTGAGTACCACTCCTCCGCTGTTCAATCGTGTGTATCGGGATAGCACCGAATTACGTTGGTATCCAAAAGGAACGGTGATGGACCTTAGGTACAGAAGAGACTGGAACAGCACATGCTAACACCTTTTTACTGGTCTTTTTCACTGACGCAAAGGTACATTACCATGAGGGGTGAGGTACACGTACACACGTGGTTTCCGTTTTCAATTACGGAGTGGAATAGAGTGTGTTCCGACATGTCAGGCCAATAGATGTTCAATGTGGTGGCCATCATGTACCGTGTGCACCGTGATGTGCCTACAACCCCAGAGGATATGAAACAACGTATTGTGGAAGCCTGCGGCGACATTACACCAGATGTACTGTGGCGTGTACGACATTCATTACGCCAGAGATTGCAATTGTGCTTAGCAAATGATGGCCACCACATTGAACATCTATTGGCCTGACATGTCGGGACACACTCTATTCCACTCCGTAATTGAAAACGGATATCTGTGACCGAGGGCTTATTTGTTCCAATATAGTTCCTATTTCATTCGGTAAGAGCTGATGGCTGCGTGCGAGCGTGGCGTAGACCACACGAGGCTATGGAACAAGTTGTCAGTTTGGCACTGTGCAAGCTGGCGGTGGCTCCATAATGGCGCGTTCTCTGATCCAACTGAACCGTCATTGACTGTAAATGGTTATGTTCGGGTACTTGGAGACCATGTTCCCAAACAAGGATGGAATTTTTGTGGATGGACAAAGCGCCATTTCACCGAGCCACAATTGTTCGAGATTGGTTTGAAGAACAAGCTGGATAATTCTACCGAATGATTTGCAGCTAGAGTGCTCGACATGAATCCCATCGAAAATTTATAGCACATAATCGAGAGGTCAGTTAGTATACGAGGTCCTGCACTGGCAACACTTTCGGAATTATTGGCGGCTATAGAGGCAGCATGGCTCAGTACTCCTGTAGGGGATTTCCAGCTCCTTGTTCCGTCCATGTACGTCGAGGTACTACCCCACGCTGGGAAAAAAGAGCTCCAGCACAATATTACGGCGGTATCCCGTGACTTTCATCACGATATCTACAAGGGGCGTTCAAAAATAAACGAGCCGGAGGCTTAAATACAGATACCAGTACCTGTATGTTTGACTTCTTACGTAATAGAACCCAGTACGTTGTCCTCGATGATGAGTGTTCATCGGAGGTGAGGATATCGTCTGGAGTGCCCCAGGGAAGTGTGGTAGGTCCGCTGTTGTATTCTATCTACATAAATGATCTTTTGGATAGGGCCAATAGCAAAGTGCGGCTGTTTGCTGATGATGCTGTGGTGTATGGGAAGGTGTCGTCGTTGAGTGACTGTAGGATACAAGATGACTTGGAGAGGATTTGTGATTGGTGTAAAGAATAGCAGGTAACTCTAAATATAGATAAATGTAAATGATTGCAGATGAATAGGAAAAAGAATCCTGTAATGTTTGATGCTGTGTAGCGCTTGACACAGTAACGTCGATTAAATATTTGGGCGTAACATTGCAGAGCGATATGAAGTGGGACAAGCATGTAATGGCAGTTGTGGGGAAGGCGGATAGTCGTCTTCGGTTCATTGGTAGAATTTTGGGCAGATGTGGTTCATCTGTAAAGGAGACCACTCATAAAACACCAATACGACCTGTTCTTTAGTACTGGTCGAGCGTTGGAGATCCCTATCAGGTCGGATTGAGGACATAGAAGCAATTCAGAGGCGGGCTGCTAGATTTGTTACTGGTAGGTTTGATCATTACGCGAGTGTTACGGAAATGCTTCAGGAACTCGGATGGGTGTCTCTAGAGGAAAGGAGGCGTTATTTTCGTGAATCACTACTTTGGAGAAGCAGCATTTGCGGCTGACTGCAGTACAGTTTTACTGCCGCCAACTTACATTTCGCAGAAAGACCACAAAGATAAGAGAGATTAGGGCTTGTACAGAGGCATATAGGCAGTTCTGTTTGGGAGTGGAACAGGGAGAGAAGATGCTAGTTGTGGTATGGGATACCCTCCGCCACGCACCGTATGCTGCATCACGGAGTATGTATGTAGATCTAGAAGTATTGACACTGTTAAGACATTTGTCCCACTGTGACACAAGGCGGCGAATGGCTGTCTCATAAAATTCCTGGGGCTGCGATGTTAACCAGTTCCGTACATACAGCTGGACATCGTGGTAATAGATGAATCGTTTGCCTCTCAGGGCCTTTTTATGGGGATAAAGAGGGCGCCCTTCTGATTCACTTTCTGCTGTACAGGTCAATGGTGAATGCCCAGCGTTACTAGCAAACCTTGACCACCCTTTGCCAAGCGATGAAATCAAAACGACCAGGCAGTCTTACCCGTGGGATCATTCTGCTCTACAACAATGAAAAGCCTCATATGGCCAACACAGTAATGACACTCCAGCAGCAATTCAAATGTGATGTTCTCGGCTACCCTTCACACAGTTCTGACCTCTCTCCCTAAAATCACGCCATTTTTGGTCTCCTTAAAAAGGCTGTAAGGCACAAACAATTCACCTCAGACGACGACGTCGAGCTGTAGGTGCGGAACTGGTTAACATCGCAGCCCCGGGAATCTTATGTGACTGCCATTCACCGCCTTGTGTCACAGTGGGACAAGTGTCTCAACAGCCAGGTTCAATACTTCTAACTTACAGATACTGGTTTCTGTAATTATGCTTCCGGCTCGTTTCTTTTTGACCGCCGGTTGCAGTAGATTTCTACAACCTCTGAACTATATTGTATCCTTTGCACTGAGAAAATAGAAACAAATTAAAATTTCAACCTATGGGAGGAACGCGTACATTGGAGTTGTAGTTACGGTACTTCGTACCCATAAAATGTAGCTGTTCTAATAACGCTGGAAAAAAATTACGTATAGGACTACATACATATTCCACAATCCACCGTATGGTACATGGCATCGGGTACCTTGTATCACTACTAGTAATTTCATTCCTGTTCAATTCACAAATAGAACAGGGGAAAGACGATTTTCTGCATGCATCGGTACGAATCCTAATTTTTCTCATCTTAATGGTCCTTAATCGAAATGTATTTTTTTGCAGTAAAATTATTCTGCAGTCAGCTTCAAATACCGTTTCGCAAAAAGAAAGTCGTCTTCCCTCCAGTGATCCCCATCTGAGTTCCGTAACACTTGCGTGTTGACCAAGCCTACCGGTACAAATCTGGTGACTTGCCTCTGAATTGTTTCGATGTCTTCCCTTAATCCGACCTGGTGGGGACCAAACCAGTCGAGCAGCATTCAAGAACGGCTCGCTCAGCATTCTGTACGAATTGAACTTTTCTAGAATTGTCATATAAACAGAAGTTGACCGTTCGCCTTTCCTGTAACCGCCCTTACTTGCTCATTTCATTTCACATAGTTAAAAAAAAGAAAAACAACAAATTTTCGAAGAACGGTATTCAGTGGAAAACAGGTCTCTGTCGATATTTTAAAAATCTAATGCAACGGAGTTAAATAATTTTTAGATTCGAAATGTACGTGAGAAACTACATTGAAAACTGCAATCATGATGTCAGATTACTGAAGTTTGTTTGTCAGTATAGTTATTGTGTTATGTATTCGCCACTCTCATCAACAACTGGGTTACAGAGCACAAACATGTAAATGTAGTTAAAATCGATAAATATATCACAACGAGTGACCTCTCTGTGTCTTGCGGTTTAAAACAACTTATCTGAAGTTTTGCTTTAAAGAAAGACAGGTTATCAAATGTAGGATATGCATATTACACAAGGGAGGACCTGTTTGTTCAAGCGCGGGTTCCCGGGTTCGATTCCCGGCGGGGTCAGGGATTTTCCTTTGCCTCGTGATGACAGGGTATTGTGTGCTGTAATTAGGTTAGTTACGTTTAAGTAGTTCTAAGTTATAGGGGACTGATGACTTAAGATTTTACATCCCATAGTGCTCTGAGCCATTTGAACCATTTTTTGAATAAAAACGATCCCTGAGGGGTCCTGTCAATTTGTGCATGTCCTAAAACAAGCCACAGTGTGTGCCATATCATGATAAGTAATTTCTTGAAAAAGGGAAGCTACCACACTTTGTACTCTCCTAGACGTTCTAGGTGTCATGTTTTATCTTTCAAAATGGACGTTACAAAGAGTATGGAACATAGCCACTCCATCTTGTTGTGCCAACACGGTGTTGACCAACAAACATTCTCATTACGCTCTTGAAGAGCACGGTCTCGTAGGGTAACAGACAAATCGCCATCTCAAGTTATACACTGCACGCTTCCAGAGTGTTTTTTTTTTCTTTTATTATTTATTTCGCGTGTTGGCCCCCACATCTCAGGAGGGAACTTTTGAAGAGGGGAGAAAAGGACGAGAAACACACAAGTAAGCCAGTAAATCTAACTCTCTTAAAGTCTCGCCGGTCGGGGCGGCAACGAAACTCTCTCAGCCACAGTTCTATATCTTCGGCCGCGGAGACGTTTATTCAGTCTCCATAAAACTCGGCGTTTACTGTATTTCCGCAACTTATATTTCACATTGAATAATGACCGAGGCGGTATTCAACTTTTATATGTGCGTTGCGGGAATAATAAGGAGCAACTCGTCTCGAATCGTGACTGAAAAACCGTTTGGACCATTACGGCCGCGGCTGCACGTCACTGTTTTGTTTCCCGCTCGCGTCTCGCCAGCCAGGCCCCCGGAGAACTGCCGCTGACTCTCTAGAGAAAGAGACCAGCAGACCCTACCAGCGCAGAATATCCTTCGAAGCCCATGCTACTCTTAGCAATCCCACGATTACATGAGAAAGTTGTTTGTTATTCCCTCTTTACTCTGGTATTTAGAAACTAAACATCTCATCTGCCTGATTCAGAACGCTGAAGGCAAACAGGGAGAGCCGGCCGGAGTGGTCGTGCGGTTCTAGGCGCTACAGTCTGGAACCGAGCGACCGCTACGGTCGCAGGTTCGAATCCTGCCTCGGGCATGGGTGTGTGTGATGTCCTTAGGTTAGTTAGGTTTAAGTAGTTCTAAGTTCTAGGCGACTGATGACCTCAGAAATTAAATCGTATAGTGCTCGGAGCCATTTGAACCATTTGAACAAACAGGGAGAGGTGCATTTGTTGTTCCGCTGATCTATCCAACATTTGTCCAGCGACAGCCTGGGTGTCTGAATAACCATTGTTAACTCTGTAGGCAGAGATGAGCAGGAAAGAGAATCCGTCCCTACTCTAGGAAAGGAAACTTTCCTCAAACGGAACTGGTCTGGTGTCCTTCCAAAGAGAAAGACGGCTTAATTCCATATTAGTTTGCAGGTAATCGGAACATGTAATAGACATTGACTAGTATTAAATGTACCTAACACCATTTGTAGTGAAATCTGATCACTATTTAATAACAAAACACCCTACGTCATGTGTTACTAACAGCTATAGATGGTTCGGTCGAATAAGGCCAGCTTTATATTTAACTTGAAAATTCAGGACGTGTGCCAAAACTGGCGTCATCTAGTGCTTGTAGTCACACAGTTACTAACACATAACGAAACCAATCGACGTCGATCGTAGTAAAAGTCTTGTGTTTTCGTCTTAAATGTGAAGATGCTTAATTCGGCCAAACTTTTTTTTTTACTCGTCAGGCTTCTGACTGATCTGATGCGGCCTGCCACGAATTATTCTTACACGAGGAATTCTCTTCATCTCAGAGCAATACTTGCAACCTTCGCCCCAAATTATTTGCTGAGTGTATTTCAATTTCTGTCTTCCTCTGCAGTTTTTAATCTCTATAGCTTCCTTAGGCGCCATGGAAGTTACTCCGTAATGTCTTAGCAGATGTGCAACCATCCTGTCGCCTCTTCGTGTCAAAGTTTTCCATATATTCCCTTCCTCGAGGATTCTTCGGAGAACATCCTCGTTCCTTACCTTATCTGCACACCTAATTTTCAACACTCTTCTTTAGCACCATATCTCAAACGCTTCGATTCTCTTCTTTTCCGGTTTTCTCACAGTCCATGTTTCACTATTATGCAATGCTGTGCTCGAAACGTACATTATCAGAAATTTCTTCCTCAAATTAAGGCCTATGCCAGATACTAGTAGACTTTTTTTGGCTTGTCAGTTGTAGTCCGCTTTTTATGTCATACTTCCTCCATCCGCCTTAATTTATTTTGCTATGTAGGTCGCAGAATTCCTTAACTTCACTTATTTTCCAGGTCGACAAATTCTATGAACGCGTTTTGGTTTTTCTTTAGTCTTTCTTCCAACGTGAGAACTGCCACTTGGGTGCCTTTGTTTCCTGAAGCCAAACTGATCGTCATCTAACCACATCCTCAATTTTCTTTTCATTCTTCAGTATATTATTCTTGTCAGCAACTTGGATGATCTGAGCTGTTACGCTGATGGCGCGGTAAGCCTCGCATTCGTCGACTCTTACAGTCTTCAGAAATTTGTATAAGATGTTGAAAGGTGGCTGCACTGAGTCACAGCGCCAGAGATTGCTCCAAAGAGTATTATTCAGCCGCCTCCACTGGCAGTGCTTGTTGAGACGTTGCCGAGAGTAGTCGTAGCTCTGAGGTAGGCGTGATCTGTGCTTGTTGAGAGGTCGATAGAGTACTAGTTGCTCTGTTGGGTAAGACACCATGTGTTATTCGATTGGGGATTTTGTAATGATCAGAGTGTATTTTTCGTCAATATATATGAAGGTAAAGAATTTTTTTATTTTTATTTATTTCAAACTTCCTAACTAACAATGCCTCTAGCTCACAGGTTCAGTCAACTAAGCATCTGGCTTGTGTTCATGTATTTGAGTGTCCATGTACAATCATAGTATTTCTGGTTTTTTAAAAATTATTTCATTGTAAATGGCGTTTTAAGCATCTTATCGTATTGGGAAAGAACCGTGCCAGATGTGTATGTTGAATCACACTTCCACACACAGAACAGTTACACTTATACTTTGTTGTTTCGTAGCTTTTACAGTTGCTGGGCACTCAGTTAATTAATTGTATTAACGGAAATTTCCTTTCATTCTTTGTTGTTATTCTGTGCAGTCAGATTGCGTACTAATATTATTCAGGGCCAACAGGTTACGAGACTGCGTAATCGCACAAACAGCGACTAAAATTAAAAATTATTTGTATTCTATTTAATTAAGCCCCCATGCAATGTTTTTCCGAAAGTCATATGGTACATCGCCAGTCTCGTTCATTCTACACACCAATGGGAATAATCAATTTGTTGCCACCACCACTAATGATTTTAGAAATTCAGATGAAATGTCCATTCCTTCTATCTTATTTGATTTTAAGTCTTCCAAAGCTCTTCTAATTTCTTATTTTCACACTAGATCATCTATCTCTTGTCTAACTACTTCTGTTTCTTCATCTATCACGTCATCAGATAAGTTCTCTTCCTCATGCAGATCCACCCTCTCCTCTGCATTTAGCTCTGGTAATCTCATTGCACTTTATATGCTGCCCCCTTGCATTTAGTTTCACAGAAGGTTGTTTTGATTTCTATACATGCTGAGTCAGCCCCCCGACAATAATATATTTTACATTTCTTCACATTTTTTATGTAGCCATTTCCCGTTAGCTTCCCTGCATTTCTAAATGACTTGTATTCCTGTATTCTAGAATTTCCGTGAACGGTTTTTTTGTGCTTTCCTCTTTCGTCAGTTCGGCGAAGTATTTTTTCTGTTAACCATGGTTTATTCGCAGGTACCTTCCTTGTATCTACGTTTTCCTCTCCAACTTCCGTGGCTGTTCGTTTTAGAGCTGTCCATTCCTCTTCAAGGGAACTGCCTACTGCGCTATTCCTTATCGCACTGCCTGTAGCCTGGGAAAACTTCAAGCGCTTCTCTTCATTTCTAAGTCTTAGTACTTAATACTTACCGATAAATGGTCGTAAATGAACTGCCTGGTATCTTGCTATTCGGAACATAGTAGAATTGATGGTACCATCAATGAACCTTAGATGTGGATCAGTTTTATACATTTAGGGTATGCCATGAAGTCTAGGACACACCTCTTCACTCTTCGAAAATGCCTTTTTATATTACGTTGGTATTGAAGCAGATGACTTTCTCAGAATGTGTTTACTTCAGTACACTAGCTGTAGAGTCTTTCTTAAGACTTTTGCACCGAACTGGCGTTAAGAGATTCAAACTTTCGCTTCGGTAAGCCTCTTTATTGAAAATAACAGGAACATCCCCCATATCAGCAGGAAGAAGCACTATCTCTTCATCTGCATTTAAATTTCTGAGTTTCTTTCTCTCACCTTTCGTTTGATTACTTATGAAAGATTTCCTGCTAATGGAAACAACGGAAGTAACTTATCATATCACAAAAAATGTTACAGAACATAATATTAGACCGGCTTTTAGACCACTAAGTTATGTCAAGAACACCGATCTGTAAAGGATAATCAGTCTCCTCTGCGGGGTACACGAAACTCATTGTATATGTAGTAAGTTGTACATTAGACATTAGAACTACAAAGAACAGCATTAATACATGGCTGACGAAACATAAAAGTCTTTGCGGACTAGGAAAAAATTAAAGATCAGTTGTACCAAAGTAAATTCTTCAGTCAGGGAGACTTGAAGTGAAGTTTTCCAAAACTAAAATTGTAGCTACAATGAGAAAGTGTTACCCGTGGCTCTATAAAGAAGCTCTCCAAATATTTACACGTGCGGATAATTCTAACAGAAAAGATGAAGCCATGATACTTAGTGATATAAGGGCCGTTGCTCAATAGAATCGATAGATAGTTTTATTTTTAATAGACGACCAACGATGACAAGTATTTATTATGCCAGTCACATGTTAGTACGACACTGACTTTTTACAATATTTATGTTGTTCTCGGAAGTCCGATCTGTGAGTCGCCAAGATTCAGTGGAAGCAGGAGCATCTCTTAAGACGTTCGGCGAAGTTCTGTTCAAAATGTTTGGCACGGAACAGTTTTGTACACCACAACTATACAACCTTGAATACTCAACAACATTTAAGACGTTTCGTCGTCAAAACCTTCACTGTATAGCTCTCTACGGTCAATCAATATCATCTACCAATAGTTCAAATAAAAGCCCAAAGTAAATTACAACTAACAATTGGCCGAAAATGGGGATTTCCTGATTCAACTATGCTGTGCGAAGGCCTTATTGCGATTTCTTACCATCTATCCCAAAGTCACACGGATGCTTGCCCTTTGAAAGTTCCCACAAATTATCGGAGTACATTAATGTTCTTACGAATCACTAAAATTTCCTCGTTCCCTTACCCCTCTCACTGCAGCAACTCCATCATTTCCTCAATAGTCTCCAATTTTGATACGTTACTCTCCCTATATAAGCACATCCCACGGACACTACACATATACAGGCTCCATATCAACTCTCATCGCGACAACAGATTCGATCACTGTAATTAACGCCTCAAATCAAATCCTATCGTCTCCTGGCTCAATGCTTCCCACTCTTTTGGACCTCCATTTTATTCCTATTGCGAATCCTCATCACTTCTACTCCCATCTCCAGTCTTCTGCTGTAACACAGCCTCCACCACTACACTGAGCCCTACAATCAAGTGCAACTAACCTTGGAAAATCACTCGGTCTTTTCTATCCAAATATTATTCTTTGCAGTACGTGCCTCTTCTTTTCAGAACCTGATAATCTGTAGGTTTTCATTGACGGAACGATGTCAACTGTTTTCTTAAAAACTGTTATTATGTTGTACCTCTGATGTCACCGGAGAAACTTTTAATAACTCCTGAAAACGTTTCTTCATTTCAAATATCTTATATCATTTTTTTCATTGCTTTAGCTAAATAACAGACTGACAGAACAAAATGGAAATAAATAGATTCGTGAGATACAGGTAATGAAACTGTGGTGGCTCTCGTAACTATATACACTGATCTGTTGAATACGCGGGTCAGGCCTGAGTTAGCAGTAGAAAGTAATTTTCGTTGGTTATGCTGTTGTCTAGAGGGAAATATCGTCGTTAAACGATCGTAAAGAAATCGAGTAGGACGTGTACAAAATTTCCACTATAGTGAATGTTGGCTTTATTTAAATGTGGTTAAATGTAAAATAACAGCTAGGACGTAGAAGAAGCACCCGATACCACCTATTTAAAGGGTTAGCTATGAATTATGATAGATTGAATAAGAAAGGAAATAAAAGAAGTCCACCAACTACCGAGAAATCACACTGTAATCACCTTGTCTTACGATAATGGTAAAGATTGTAGAGAAGAGACGGAGAAACATACAGGAACATCAATTTGAGAAACGCCGACATGCATTCAGAAGTAACAGGAGAACGATAGACCTCATTTTTCCCTCAGTCATTTAATGGAGAAGCATTGGGGAAAAGGAAGGGATCTGACTATAGTGTCCCTGGATTTGACAAAAAAAAAAAGAATAAGACATTGTACACAATGTTCTTGATTCATTTATTAAAATGTTCAGATAATGCATGAAATTTGTGAAAGAAGTGTACTAGTAGGAGATGCAAGTGCGAAATGGTTTAAGACAGAAGAGGCAAGAGAGCAAAATGGTTTATGACAACTCTTCGTTACACTTATGAAATCAATCACGAAAAAAATCAAGGCGGTAGAAAACGAAGTCAAAGATTTTACTTTTGCTTCGTCATTGGGAGAGAGATGGCAAAGAAACTTCAAACAAGACTGGATTATTAGAGTAAAAAATATTAAAAAACTCAAGTTGACTACGAGTAAGACCACGAGAGTGGCAATGAAGATGTGTGGGACATCCACACCTTGAAACATCGGACTGGAAGAAGATATGGCTGAATATGTGAAAGGTTTCAATTATCTAGGTAGTCTCATATCAAATGTTGGACTGCCGAAATAGAAGTTCTAAACATAGTAGCAAAAGGATCCAGCTTTTTCCACTAAGTAGGAAGCCTAGTTTGGGACAAAGAATTAAACAGATTATGTATGAAACCTGCCTCCTGGCAATCATGAAGTATATTCTGGAGACCTGTATTGTAAATATGAGAGAAGAGAACCTGGAACCGGCATGTGAAATGAGGTACCTTAGGTCGGCTTTACGAAAAACCAGAAGAGATAGGATCAGGAACGAATATGTAAGGAGAGACATGCAGGTGACTTAAACATGAAGGAAAGAATGAGCGCTGGAAAACTGAACTGGTTGTGTCGTCTGAAGCGAATGTACCCGTTTCGAACTACACGTCAATACCTCGAGATGTAGGTACCAGGAAAGCAACGATTCGGCGGCCTAGGAAGAGATTGAGAAACCAGGGTAACGCAAATCTCAAGACGAGGCGAGTAATGTGGGACGCAGATGAGAGAGAAAGCTATACCATTAGCTCAGGGGAGGCATATTATTCACTAAGTTCCTACCCGGCTAGTTGGAAGGAATTTCTGATGATGATGGTGATGATGATGATGACGGAGAAGCAATTTGAAATGGAACGATTACGTGATTTCAGTTGCAGAGAGCGGCAATGAAAGACTTATCTTTCTTGAATCTTGAGAAAGTGTAGTTAATCTGTAAGCAAAATAGCTTAAAAAGTGCTAGTGTGAGCTACTGTAATTGTTCACATGTTTGGAGTCCTTGTCAAGCAGGTGTCACGAAAGACATCGGATGACCTCATAGACGCACTACCAAAATCATAACAGCTCGACAATGTCCCCACAAATTGGCGGGATCCTAAATGGAATTCATGAAAGAAGTACTGAAACTTTTTTTTCGAAGAAGAGAGGTTAGGGAGCAATCAGAGGCATGTAAAAAGTAATTTTCAGTTCGCTCTAGACATGAATGGAATAAAAGAGACGTTTGACAATACTGCGCGAAGAATCCTTCGCTATGCACTGTATGTAGAATTGTGAGATGTACAGAGTAAAATGAACACGCCAGTTTCGTTTCGTGAGCAATTCCAATTGTCGAAAAGAGATTGTCGGCAAATGATAGTACGTAGAGATGTTTGTTTAAACTTGTTAACTTTTGTATCAACTTTTACTCTAGTGCAAGTATGTATTTGTTAGATCGAGCTATGTACTTTATTTAACGGTATTCGAAAACTTTTGAAAACACGAATACAGCGAAATTTTACGCAAAATTACTGACGAATGATGTAAAGATGAAAGATAACGCGAAACTCTCAAGCCAGGTCTCGTCGCGGTATGAAACTTTTCGATCGTTTTCTTGTTTTCACGAAATCCGTTCACTTGAAAATGAATGCATCCGTAAATGTGAAGCACTTTCCCTGAACCACTTTCTATACGCTATATATCAGCATATAATCGGAGTTCCATTAATAGAAACGGTGGCTAAACTAGTATTCATCTCACGATGAAGAGGAAATAAACTATTTGATCAAAAATATTCGGACATCCCAGCGCAACGTGGAACTGACCAACTGATGTCAAGCGAGGCAGACCAGCCAGCATAAAATGCTGTCAGTAGATAAGTATTAACAGCAGAGTAGTTCAGTCAGAAGAGCTAAATGACATTGAACGTGGAGCTGCCGGTGGATAACAACTGTGTATCAAATCTATCAGGAACATTTGAACATTTATGAAAGCTCTCGAGTCTACTGTTGGTGATGAGAAGGAACAAGCACTGATAAATCAAGACCAGGCAGTCATCATGTACAAGGGACCGATGACCATGTAGTTTGGTCCCTTTAAAAATCAAACCAATGAACCCCTCAATCATCATGTACAGATGTACAGGGATCATAGGGCATTGCAGAGGATGGTTGTAAAAAACGCATAATCACTTGCGGGAATTGAAGTGTTAGCATGTTAGCAGCAGTACATCTAACACTATGACAGAGCGTAGACAGTCATAAATAATGTGGGACAATGGTTGAGGAAACACGATGCTTGCACTGGTGGTGGATGACCGGAAACGAGTAATTTAGAGTGATGATTCACGCTGTACCCTGTGGAAATTCGGCGGAAATATTTGGGTGTGGCAGATGTCTGGAGAATATTATTTTCCCATCATGTGCAGTGCCGACAATGAAGTGCAGGATAGGTGGTGTTTCTCGTGGTCGCGGTGGCATCCCTTATTGCGCGTAAGATAATAATCATTGCGGATGGCTATGAACATGTTTTATTGCTTTGCGTACTGCGTATAATATAAAGACGATAATTCGACTTCGTTCCAGACCCAAATGTCCTTCAAGATTACCTTCTCCGCTTTCGACACTTGGGGAAAAATGGCTTGAGGGAATATGGCTATAACACCTCCGTAGACATTGAGATACCTCACTGAAAGTATCTCCAGCAGAGTTCTAGCCGTCATAAGGGCGAAGGGAGGACACAGCCCATATTAACCGTCGTTAATAGCTGCTCGGATACTTTTGATCAGGTAGTGAGCGAAAATGCACCCTGGCATAAGAGCTCCACTTGGTAATGTTTTGAACCGCTGTGTTAGGTGTTACGCGACTCTGTATGTGTACATGTAGGTGGAGATTTCAACCACTTCCGAGGGAACAATGCAGATCTGTCTATTTGTGTAGAGCAAGAGCCAGATTAGAACTTTATTTACCTGAACCGTGTAAGACAACACTCGTTACCTTACAACTAAAATTCTCGCATCCATCAATTCATATGTTGAAACCTATTCGGGAGCTACAGAGGACTGGCAAAAGAGTGTGAACATTGGTAGTAATGGGATGGTTGTGCTCAACGGAAACAACCAGGTTAAGGCACTTGTCGCGCTGAACTGCGCGTGTTCAGTACGGACTACGCATCAGTGCAGATTGTTTACGAGTAGTGCACACTTCGTGTTTGCATTTAGAGGCCGAAGTCTACGTGCGATAAAACACGTAACAGTTCCAAAGAGGGCAGATTTTGGGGAGTCCCTCTAACTGGAGCATCAGTAACCAAGAGAGTCAACTTATTGAATGATTCAGGAGTAATTATTTCAACAGTCATGACACCCTACATGAAACTGGAGAGACATGATCGTGTAAAAGTAATAGTGGGCGCAAATCAGAACTAAATGACGGAGATCGTCGTAAGCTAACACGAATTGTGTCAAAACAACACAAAACTACGGCGCCCAAAGTGATTAGAGAGCTCAATAGCCATCTTCGAGACTCCTAATCTATCGACACTGTAGTTCATAAGGCGAGCGTTCATGGACGAGCTGATATACCGAAACCATTAGTGACGATAACCAACGCAAAGAAGCGTGAAAGGTGGTGTCAGGAGCTTAAATCCTGGGCGGATCATCAGTGGAAACATTTGGTCCGACGAGTCAACATTTTCATTATTACCAACATAGGGCCGAGTTTGCGCCTGGAGAACGCCAAAAAAAGTCTACACTTCTAATAACTTGATTTCAACGGTTAAGCATGGAGGTGCAAGTGTGAAGGTGTAGGAAGTCATATCACGATATTCCGCTGGTTCCATCATTACTTTCAAAGGCCGTGTTAAAGGCAACGATTATGTGAACATTTTAGATGGTCTGGAGGACCCCATTATTCGAATTTTGTTCCGCAACAATGATGTCATATTTCACAATGATAATACTTTCATTCTCAAAGCCAGGACTCCACAATCCTGGTATGAGGAGCATGCAACTGAACTGCAGCGTCTAACCTGGCCAGCACAGTCCCCGGACTTGAACATTATCGAATCCTTGTGCGCAGTATTGGAGCACAGAGTCCGGAGCAGATTTCAGCCTCTCGTCACTACAGGAGTTAAGTAGTAGTTCTGATCAAAGAGTGGTATAACGTTCCACTGGAGACTATGCAATCGTTATATGTCAGTATTGCAAGAAGAATCGCAGCTGCATTACGGGCAAATGGGCGGGGGGGGGGGGGGGGGGGCTATAACGTTCCGCTCGAGACTATGCAATCGTTATATGTCAGTATTCCAAGAAGAATCGCAGCTGCATTACAGGTAAATGGGGATCCAACCCCTTATTAATAAACCATTCCCAAGTAAGTACAAGAGTTTACCTTATTTTGCCTATTCCCAGAACTTTTAATTATTGACGCCAACCGTTCTTCAATGGATCACTAAATTTCAAGTGTAAGTCTGCACAAGTATTGAACTAAAAGATCATTATCAAAGTGCCGTAATAGGCTATAAAGGATTTCCCACAGCTGCAGGACTTCTTGTCATCACTCACTGCAGTACAAGTAATTTAAATATCCGATCAACTGTTTATCATCTCACTGCCTGCACCACTTAAATCGTCTGAATAAAAAATCCTGACTCCACAAGACACAAATAAAAAATTGTTTCCGCGCATGACAACAGCACCGAACCGACCAAAGAAAGATTACTTTGTAAGTAGGCTGTTTAGGTTGTTTTATGTATGAAAATCACTGGCTGTGCCATGTGCAGTCTGTGGCTGGTTTGCATTGTTGTCTGCCATTGTAGTGTTGGGCAGCGGCAGCTGGATGCTAACAGCGCGTAGCGTTGCGCAGTTGGAGGTGAGCCGCCAGCAGTGGTGGACGTGAGAAGAGAGACGGCGGAGTTTTGAAATTTGTAAGAATTGATGTCATGAACTGATATATATATTATCACTATTAAGGTAAATACATTGTTTGTTCTCTATTAAAATTTTTCATTTGCTAACTATGCCTATCAGTAGTTAGTGCCTTCCGCAGTTTCAATCTTTTATTTAGCTGGCAATAGTGGCGCTCGCTGTATTGCAGTAGCTTCAGTAACGAAGATTTTTGGTGAGGTAAGTGATTTGTGAAAGGTATAGGTTAAAGTTAGTCAGGGCCATTCTTTTGTAGGGATTATTGAAAGTCAGATTGCGTTTCGCTAAAAATATTGTGTGTCAGTTTAAGCACAGTCATGTATAATTTTTCAAAGGGGACGTTTCATATGTCGACCCTTAGCCGAGGATACCTCACTGGAATCTTCTGATTTTTTTCTTGTAGTTTGTGTAGTTAGTGTAGCCTTTGTTTATTGCTACCGCGTAATTGTAGAGAGAATCTCCTTTGTAGTTGTAGTCTTTCATTGTTGTACAGTAAAACAGTTGTGGCATGCATGTAGATTTGCACCAAGTATTTCACAGCTGCGCTTGCAATTAACTAGATATTATTTTCAGTGTTATGTTAATGTGTTCTCTTATTTTTGCTCTTCAAATTGTGCTTTTCTGTGTTATCGTGTGAAATATTGTGACAATAATGGCGTGTGAAAAGCGTAACACTAGGCTCCATAGTAAACTGAGAAATAATAGTGACGACGACCGGAAAATAATGGTGTAGACAGTGAAACAGATAGTGAACAGGGAAGCATTATTGATCGATCGGTCGGCAACAGCTCGCCTCAGGATTCCGAAATGACAGGACACTATCTTGCAAATACTGTAGATTCAGGTTTTGCGTCCTCACCGTTTTCTCAAATAAGTCAGGACACATTTTCTGTTTTTCAAACTGCGAATATTGCCGGTTCAAATGCATTGCCGAATAGCACTAAGGAACATGTTTCAGACACCAGTGCATTGTTATTAGAATTAATGCAACAAACGGGACAAAAGCTTCAAAAGTTAGACACAATGGAACAAAATCTGAGACAAACACAGCAAAAGCTTCAAAAGTTAGACACAATGGAACAAAAGCTTCAAAACACGTGAAGATTTAACTAATGAGTTACGTAACATTGAATCGAAATGTCAAAAAGTCTGTAATGACGTAAAAACACAAATTTGTGAGCATTTTCAACCTATTTTTTCGCGGCATGAAAATGCATTACAGAATCACGAAGCAGCCATTAAAGAACTGCAAACTGTTGTTCATGAAAATCATGAGACCTTGCAAGCTAAAATTGACTCAGTTGCATCTACCGATTCGGTTACGCAACTTGCAAAAACTCAAGAAAACTTAAAGGACACAGTAGATACGATTTGAACACAAATGGACACTCTGAAACTTGGTTCAGAAAAACTCACAGAGGAAATAATTTCACTATCGGATAAAGTAGCCGAATTTTCAGATCAGTTCACTAACTTATCTACGAAGGTAGATGATGATCTGAATGACACAAAACCTGTAGCCTTCACTGACACTGAAGAGTTTGAACAAATTAGAAAATTCAAACAGAATAAAAATCAAATCAACACACAGTACAAAAGAGAAATGCGGGGAGCACAAGATCAGTTGGCTAACGTAATACAAGAATTACATATTGCAGAAGACACTCGTGCTCCAGTACGGGAAAAGGGACATAGAAATACAGAACAACCACAAAATAATAACACAGCACACTTCGGAAATTATGAAAGAAATTGGCAAGGTACACCGAATTTTGAGATGGAACCGCCGAAACGACGTAACAATGACCGACATGCGACTCGCCGACATGATGATTTTGACTATAAGCTGCTCATTACTACACGTAAATTCAAAACATTTAAGAATTCTGGCAACGACATTCATCCACAAGCGTGGCTCCATCAATTCTCTCATTGTTTCCCTCCCCACTGGTCATTGGAGCACAGATTAGAATTTATGTGTGGCTACTTAGAGAATGAACCAGCTGTAAGAATGCGATCGGTCATTCACCATTGTCACAGTGAAGGAGAATTTTATCATGCCTTCCTCTCAGTGTATTGCTCTCAAGCTACATAAGACCGAGTAAAACATGGCATCATAATGATGAAACATTTCGAACAATCTGAATTTTCCAGTCTTGTGAAATATTTTGAAGACATGTTGCACAAGAATCAGTACCTGTCAAACCCATACAGTCCCTCAGAACTCATCCGCATTTGCTTAATCAAATTACCGTAACATTTACTACATATTATTTTGGCAGGACTTTGCAAAGACGACATTGAAGCTTTTCAGGGACTCTTACAAGAATTGGAAATTGACACTGACAATCGCGGAACGCGAAAACAGGAACACAACAATTACAGGTCACATCCGTCGCAATTCCGCGATTAAAGAAATAATAACTGGACACGACAAGGCTATTCTCACAACACAAATCGTGACCAAAACAGACACCACCCGTATGACAACCGTTGGCAGAGTAGTAGTAATTACAGGGAAAGATCACCTTTCCGCGGTAGTGACTATCACAGAGACAATAAGAGAAACAGACAATATGGCAACCAGAACTATTATTATCAAGGGAGACAGAATAACTTCAGACGCAATGGTCCACCACGCAGTTAAGATTCAGAGAGGAATTCTCCACCACTTAACCGACAAGAAAGAAACTACATGAACTATCAACATAACGACAGACGATATGATCGTAACGACAGATCGGAAATTCATCAGAACTGGCGGGATTCAAACAGAGCTGGGCCCTCTCGGCAAGGTGAATTTGTAGAAGTTAGGTCTCCTAATCCCAATAACGACGCGCTCCAACAAAGAGACAGACATTGACTCACACCGCAGGCACGGCGAAAAATAACAGACGCTAACCTTGAGAAAATTCCAGTATTCTTTACCGACGTATACTGCATGATAATTGCGTTCAAGTTGAAACTCTGAGTACTACGAAGAGTAAAGGTTTACACCACATTTCACATGTAAAACCGTTTATTGAGAGATAATCTGCTTTTTAACTTAGCCACTGCCATAAAATTTTTCACTTCACGGTACAAGTATGCTTTGTCAGACTTAGAAACTGTTAACATGCAACAATGTTTTGAAGTTCACTATCCAGTCTAGAACCTAGGGAACATTTTTAAACAGAAATTACGAATGCATTGTTATAGTGAACAGACGACACATTGTTGTTATTTGTACATTCTTGCTTGTTAGTTGCACGATTACGTAACGACTATAAGGCTTACATACTTAGAACATATAATGTTAATGAGGTTTTAATGCCACATTTTGGTTTCGTTGAAAAGACATTCTTTATTTGAAGTTCTTTCTGTGAGATTAAAGATGACCTAGCATTTGGTTTCTTTGATAGCTACACGGTTATATCACGACGCTACTAATGTGTGACACAATTTACATTGTGCTTTGCGGTGTATCTGTTTTATATCTGCACAGTTTTTCTAAATTCTTCTGGAAAGGAAATCATGTTTTAATAGTAACTTTGTGGTATAGCTACAATGAGACAGCCTTTTCTGTAGCAAAATAATTCGTTACACTACAATACTTACTTCATCACGGCAATAAGCGTAGTAACTACGATATCTATACGCAAAGCATTTCACTTTTGTTTGTCATTAGGTAAGTACATTGACTTCTGCAGAACTTAGCTTTCGGAGGACGATAACTACGACACTTCCACAGAGATTGTCTTACAGCAAGACCCACATTTAGCGCTACAGGACACGCATTTGAGTGATTAATTTTGTACTTAAAACATTTCTTTTTAAAGATATTTGAAGTACAATGTTACAAAGGTTTTCCGTGATACATTTCATTTCATTGCTGCAATCTGTAACACCTGAGGATATAATTACATTAATCCTCAGGGGGGTACACGTTTACTTTGTGTACCATGTGTATGGCAAGCACAAGGAGCCCTAGCTAATATGGTATTTGCTTATAAAATTTCACAAATCGGTACCATATTTCTCTAACACAGAATTACACAGATATCTGATTATTTGATAGAGAAACAAACATCTTTTTACTACGACAGTGACACATGTTTACGCAATTACGCAGGTGGATAACTTCACACTTATGAAATTGTATTTTGTCTGTATTTTCTGAAATGTTCATATTTTTTCGGAACCATTGTGATACTATGACAGCTTTGAATGACGTATTTGGTATGGGATCATGATTCTTAAAGTACGTTTGAGGCAGATGACACTTTTTACATGAGTAGAGAATTTTTTTTAGGTTTTGAAATTGTTGCAGAAAGCTACGACGTTTTTGAGATTTGGCTGAGGTGTTATGGTGTTGTTATTACGACGACGATGTGTATTATTCTTTTGAGGTAAGCTTATGATCAATAAGCTGATGCTATATGAGGAATTTGATTACCCTATGTATTTATTATGATGAAATATTAAAGTGTCGCCGCAAGATTGACTTGTCGACGAATATGTACATGTTTAATAAGGTAAGAAATAAGGAGTAGTGGTTAGGGACTCTGATTTATGAAAAGGATGTTAGAAACCAAGAATCGTACTTTAAGAGTTATGAAATGTGTGTATATGTGTGAATGTATCACAAAGCTGCCAAAAATTTTTTGGACACTGTTATATTTACAAGATTTTGTTTCTACATATTTGTAACGCAAATACTTGACCTGTGAAATTTTTTATATGAGACTGCCACTGTAGCGGAAACTGGTGTCGTAAACATTTCGGTAAGACAGTTAAGTGACCACCTGCACGTAATGCGTCGTGGGCACCCAGCTGCACTACAGCCACCTGACAAAAGAAAGCCATTAGGTGGAAAAAAGAGAGGCCATTATCCACGCTATTGACATTCCTTTGTAGAAAGCATCGCAAAAACGACACGCTCATTACTTGGAAAAAAACTTTCTTACATCTGCACACCTGATAATGACAAGCGTCTTTCGACGAGAGTTGAGAGAATTTGTACTAACTTATGAAATGTAACATGACTATTGAATGATAGTTTTATGCTTTGCCTTTCATAGTTGCTTATTTCATTTGATATCTGGTTTCCAGCTGTGTTGCGGCATTGGTTTTATAAAATAAAATGAAATGCATTTGCTAATGTGAACACTTTCTGTCAACAGATCTATTAAATAATCATTTTATGGTCCACATTGTTCGAAAAAGGAGCACTTCGAAAGGAAAGTACAATAAGAAGGGATTAAAAACAGTCACTGCATACTTAATTTTCTTTTCAACTACTTGCTAATTTTTTGTAGAGTTAGCTTTTGTGGTGCAACACTTTAATGACATAGACATTAAGATGTGAATATACATTTCCCTTATATGCATTGTTGTCTTTACTGTAATATTTTCTCTGCTTGAGCTTTGTCATATTTAGATATAAGTTATTGCATTTGATGCTGCTGTTTGCCAGGCATAGTACTATTAAATTTCACTTTGCATTACTCTGTTAAGCCAGTTTTACCACTGATTAATTTTTCTTGTTTGCTGCTCATTGCCTTATATTAGTTGTAATATTGCTGCTTGCTTTGCCAATTTGAATTTTTGTCATTGCGGTTTGTGTTAATTGTTTTGTGCTGCTGCATTGCCTTGTCCCTTAGTTTAGTATCTGAGCTCAGTAGATTTAAGTTAGCTTAAGAGAGAGTAGACTATATAAGAGAATGAGTTGCGATGAATTGGAAGGAATGCATTGAGAAGCTATAAGAAAATGGTTTGGCCAAAAAAAGGATTTTGACAGAGGATATGAACAAAAATTATGGTTTAGGGACAACAGGTTTAGGTAGGATTTTCTTGGAAATAAATGATGAGGTAAGATGATGGAAAATAAATAATGAGGTAAGAAATATGTGAACATATAAATACAGAAAGCATGCTTGGATAGGATTTTTTTTTTTTTTTTTTTGGTTGGAGCAAATGTTGCAATAAGAGGGACGATCTATGGAATGAAGTTTTCGGTTGGACTGCAGTACCAAATGTTACCCTGCAAACAAACCCTGTCCTTTCCTTTTGTGTTATCCCACTATGTGTTTGTGTACTCTTGTGTATTTATTTTCTTCCTGTCTCTTTGTATTGTTTCATAGAATTTTTTCTCTTCTAATACTAAGCTACATTCACTATGATGAGGAATACTGTTATCCTCAAGTGTAATTTGCATTAATGACATGTTATTTACTTCGTAAATATGTTACACATTATTTATTCTGTTTTATTCTAATGCTCATGTGTGAAGTTGATGTTTCAAAAGTTATTCTGATCTTTTATGTATGTACTTATGTCATAATTTTTGTAACAATGATGTATTTGTTATTTCGATTCTTTTGTAAAGCCCCTATTACTACAAATGTTATCTGCGTTGTTATGTTCTTTAATGACTTATTTTGTATCTTTTTTATTGTATTCTTATGTTATAAAATTGTAATTGACTTCAGTTGATCAAATTAAGTAATTTGTAAGTTACATTTCACTGCACACATTTCTGTTGGTCATAGTATATGGACAATATGTGAGAAGTAGGGACTGGTAGTGTTTGCACATGTGTTAATAATTCAGCAATGGACTGGATAACAGCATTGCTGGTTCTAAGGACATTTCAAAAAAAATTGTGAGTGCACAAGTGGTGGTTTATGGACTTGCTATATTTTCCACAAGACTCTTCGATGGTGATTGTGCACCTGCACAGTCGCAACAGTTGGCTGCTAGCCATCTCTACAAGGACTGCAGTGGGTCTACACATTTGATGACTCACCAATACCATTATTTCTACAAGGACTGCAGTGGGTCTGTACCTCTGGTGGCTCACCAATAGTAATCTCTACCAGTACTACAGTGGGTCTGCTCTGTGATGACCTACCTACCGATAGTCTTCAACATCGCCTGACTCTGCTGTGGCCCATTTCCTGTCTGCATGTCAAGAGTCAGCACTGTCTTTCCATTGGAAGGACAACACTACTTCTTCAAGACTGCTTAGAAATCCACTACTTGCAAGTGCAATTTCTTTTATTGCTCAGACTTTGAAAAAAACACTGCAATTTTACTTTGATGAATGATCAGGACTGTCTTTACGGACTGTGAGAAAATTTTAGCTTTTGACCAACATTGTATCGATAAGTGTGTGCATTTCATATCTTTGTTATTGTAATTGTGAAAATATTTTTAAAATCTGTATTGGCCACTGCCCAGAACAATTTGTATATTGTTTTGTGGGGAGTATGGGGGCTATGTAAGTAGGGTGCTTAGGTTGTTTTATTGGTAACGCCACATAGCGCTCTGTATGCAAATCACTGGCTGTGCCATGTGCAGTCTGTGGCTGGTTTGCATTGTTGTCTGCCATTGTAGTGTTGGGCAGCGGCAGCTGGATGCTAACAGCGCGTAGCGTTGCACAGTTGGAGGTGAGCCGCTAGCAGTGGTGGACGTGGGGAGAGAGATGGCGGAGTTTTGAAATTTGTAAGAATTGATGTCATGAACTGATATATATATTATGACTATTAAGGTAAATACATTGTTTGTTCTCTATTAAAATTTTTCATTTGCTAACTGTGCCCATCAGTAGTTAGTGACTTCCAGAGTTTGAATCTTTTATTTAGCTGGCAATAGTGGCGCTCGCTGTATTGCAGTAGTTAGAGTAACGAAGATTTTTGGTGAGGTAAGTGATTTGTGAAAGGTATAGGTTAATGTTAGTCAGGGCCATTCTTTTGTAGGGATTATTGAAAGTCAGATTGCGTTGCGCTAAAAATATTGTGTGTCAGTTTAAGCACAGTCATGTATAATTTTTCAAAGGGGACGTTTCAGCTTGTTCCCAACACTTGAAAATTCCCTTCAGGCATGTGGTGTACTAAAAAGCTACTCATCAATATATTTTAAGACCATCTTTAGTGCAGGACAAAGTACTATAAAATTATTTGCGTAAAAAGTATTAATATCTCCTTTGAAACCTGAACGTGAAATATGACTTTGTTTCATGTATTCCATTTAGGTTTCTTGAATGTGATCTACAGATTATTTCTATTTTGACAATGGTGTGCTTGACAACCTTCTTGAAGCTTATGACTGACAAGTTTCTCGTTGCAGAAGTTATGTTGCTGTATTTGCTGCGTTGTTGTAAGCATTATACTGAATCAGTGTCATCACAGCTGTGAAGGGATCGACCCTGAATTCGACATGTTGAAGTATGTTGTCCAGTAGATTATATTATATCAGCCAAAACATGAGTCTTTGCACTAAACAGGACGTCACTGTGACAGTGTACCCGTTGCATTGCAGTTGTTCAAATGGTTCAAATGGCTCTAAGCTCTATGGGACTTAACATCTGAGGTCATCAGTGTCCTAGACTTAGATCTACTTACACCTAACTAATCTAAGGACTGCGACTGTAGCAGCAGCGCGGTTCCGGACTGTGCAATTGTTCAAAACTGCTTGAAGCACACGAAGATCTTCTGTGATAGAAACTTGTAGGAACTAAAATATTTGGCATAGTATGAAGTCCAATAAGTACATAAAGTCTTAGTGAGGTTATCTAAAGAAATACGGTACGTAATTTATTTCCTGATTCTCCTACAAATACTTGTGTAAATGTAGACTGCCTGTAACTGTAAATGAAACTGTGTAACAAGAAATTTAACTTTGAAAATAGCAGTCTACAGTAACGTAAATACCATATAATATTCTCCTTCGTAACTTTTAGTCGTCAGTTGTTTTAAAACGATCTAAGGCGTCTACAGTTCCACCTTATTTTCATTAATTCAATTACCTACAGCGAATGGTCTTTTTGTTTACCTGCAGTTCGCAGATGTCCATATTCTTTGAAACCAAGAAGTAATTCAAGTGCGACAGTAGAAGCCTGCTACGTGGTTTAATTTACGTGAGATGAGAAATTCCACGTACGCAGTACAAATTGTAGGAATTCTTTTGCACTTCTAGTACACCCTTAAATTCAAAAAATTGTGAATAATCCCATTTCTTCTTGCAATTTGCAGAACATTTTTCCTCCGGTATGTCAGAATGCATCCTCCAGAGTCTCGGCACTCGTCGAAATGAGAGTTCCGCTTCTCGTTTTAATGCTGACCGTGTATACCGAGGTGCAAACACAATTGCGACTACGCACACACACACACACACACACACACACACACACACACACACACACACACACATACACACTCGGAGAGTGAGAGAGAGAGAGAGAGAGAGGAGGGGAGGGGGGAGAGAGAGAAAAGAGAAATACTCAACGAGATAGTGCTGGTGAAGCTGCACAACTAGCTAGCGCATATGGATTGTTTAATTGTGCCTCCCCCCTTTTTTTTTCTTTCTGCTTCCAAAATGGTCAGTGTGTTTGCCTTTTCGAGTAATTTCTTGGCGCGCATGCGCGTTTCGCCCTGGTGAACAAGCTTCCAGTATTTTTTGCAAGGCGTGTACCACTGTATACAAAACTATTAATTCGAGTGAAAAGGCTTTTACTGCACAACATTATTTAAATGCCAGCGATGTAAATAATTTTAGAAATATCGCCTGATTTACAGATAAAGGCTTCATAATTTTTAATTTCTAGCTCCTTGCCATTGTAACAAGTGGCATTTCCATTCATCTTTCTCGCCACATATCCTCTACTCTAATGGGTGATTAGTGTGCTGAAATTTTTAGTTAATATCGACCATAATCTTTAAGGGAATGTGATTTCACGAGTCCTGAGTTAACTTTCTCATTATCGACATGTGGTAAGTGTCTTGGTACAGTGACTGTCATCAGATTCAAATGCTCACACAATGGAAGAGCAGAGAGAGAAATTTTAATGAATTTATTACAACAATGCGTACAAGAACAAGCTAGCTGTGAGGAATAAAGGAAAGAACAAAATATAAGAGTAGTAAAGAAAGAGAAAGATTAACAACATAGTGAAACTTTATTAAATATATAATTAACCATCAACATAAAAATCACAGAATCAAAAAATTAAACTGAGGGAAATTCATAAATTGCTACAGGAGCAAAAACAAATACTCTAAATTATAAACTAATAAGGCTAATTTCCTTTAACTAAAACTAGATAACATTCCAAACGATGTTGATTTGCAGCCTACAGTGCAATAAGTGAGACCTGGTACAGAAAGCGAAAGTTTCCACACTCGTGTTGGGTATCAGAAAATGTAACTAATGGACTGCTTCATTGTTTAAGTCATTAATGGGAAACAGATGCTATTTTTCTAAAAAACATCAATTAAAATGAATGAAATTAAGTTTATATTTGTCACAATAATTTGCTGATTAGTGGAATTAATACATACATTTTTTCGTGTAAAATTTGTTTCTGATATTGCTGTCCTGCTGTGTAGAGTGATCGTGAAGAAATTAACGTTGTAAAGGTTTCAAACATATTTCGGCATTCATTGAAATATAGCTAGAATTAGATTGTTTGTACTGAAATATTTTAACACCCTTTGAATTTTTGCAATGGAACATTACTCCGATGTATCTAAATGATGCATTAAGTTCTATAAATATCACCACATAGCAGTTGTGATGAACCAGTTTAATGAAGCACTCCCCTGTCACTATAACCTACGAATACATATACACAGTGTTAGTACAATGTGGCATGTACGCAAAATAGGGAACTGTGTTTGAACAACGTGCTGAATTTGCTCACTGATATCCACAACAGTCAATTTATTTAAATGTGACTAGTTTCAAACACATTAGAAAATGACACAGAAAATCAGTGTGTTATCGCAACGATGTTGTGTGCAAATTCAAAAATATCTGAAATATTGCATGTATGTTAGTTATAGCCAAAGCTATTCCCCTAACCAAAAGTCATTTGGTTATCGGCCATGTTTAGAATTAATCTTTCATTCAGGAACTTCAGCATATATCGTCATTTTTACATTTTCTATCATTCTTTATTTGCTTCTATACTACAATTATTATGAGGGCTATTCGGAAAGTAAGGAACGATAGTTTTCGAAATGGAAACCACAGTGGAAATCAAAACTGTTTTATTTGCAATGGTTAGCTACACCTTCGAGCTACTTCTCTACACAGTCGCCACTCAGACTTACACATCTGTCGTACCGCTGCACCAACTTTCCAATTCCCTTGTTATAGAAGACAGCCGCCAGTGCTTTTCGACAATTTTCTACTGTGGAGTGTTGTCTGTGTCAAAAATATTGTCTTCGCAGCCAGCGGTTCACATGAGCAGAGATTAATCTCAGGGGTAGCCAATTACGGTCTGTAGTGTGGGTGATCACACCCTTCCCATCGAAAACGCTGTAGGAGCATCTGCATTGTTCCTGCAGAGTGCGGCCGAGAATTGTCGTGTAGAACGAACTGCATGACAGCTATGATGTGTTGATTGCATAGCTTCGGGCGAAATCTTTCGTCAGGTCCTCATACTTTGCGGGAGACGCTAATTTATGTTCGTATTTATTTTCTCACTGTGAGATCAGAACTGAAAAGAGCGACGCGCTGCGATCGATGGGCATACTAGACGCAGTCCCCAATGCATCTGTGCAAATATTCATCATATTTCCACTGTATTTTCCATTTCACGACCAGTCGTTCCTTACTTTTCGAATAATCCTCGTATGTTCTTGGAGATGCGATCCATATATGCAGCAGAATAAAAAAAATGGTTTGATTTTATGTCATTCACAATTCGCTTCGTTTTAGTTATGAAGCATTGTCAATGGCCACTAATAAAAATTCCATGTATTATATGGGATGTCGCACCTTCGCTGCCACCTCACGTATTTCGGAAGGAAAACAAACTATGAAAAATGCAGTTGGGCAGGAATGCACCATAAAGGTAAACAAGCATCATTTTGAACACAAAGTTAGGTTTTTGAAAATATCACCTGCATGCTTTTTCCTACAGAAATGAAAACAATAGGTACCGTTAGTGACGGAAGTCTTGTTTTCACTGTTCTAAATCTCAGTCTTTGGAAATAAGTATACACTTCAAAGTGTGGCAACGATGTCAAAGTTTCTACCATGATGCGCAGATTAAGGCTTTAAGACAGTGCAGGCAACCCACATATACGGCGTTACAGTATTAGGGCAGAAACTGTAGCACCGTTTCCATTATTTAACGGCTGAGTATCCAAGAATGTATAGGGCTTAGAGCCTTGGAACTAAGCCTGCAATCACTAATTATATCTCTAGTCTTCATTTCAGTAGAAAAACATATACACACCATTAAAAAAAAGTACCTTTGTGTTGAAAGTGATGTCCGTTTACTTGTAGAAATTGCACATCCCACCACTGACATGGGTGCGTCCCTGCACCAAATGAATTTTTCATGTTTTGTTTCGTTTCGGAAATGTGTGAGGTGGCAAAGTTTGGTAGGACACCCTGTATAACAAACAAGTTACAAAATTTTTCGAATGTACTATGTTACTGTTTTTTCGTTATTATGTTAGTATTAGAAGAGAAACCACTTTTTGGTGCTCCATTTTTTTGAAGTTAAACTGCTATTAGAATTTTGACATCTTAGTACACATGGTGCTCTAAAATTCCCCTTTGAAACTTGTAGGACTTGCTTAGGGGACAGCCGACCGAGTGGCCGAGCGGTTCTAGGCGCTATAGTCTGGAACAACGCGACCGCTGCGGTCACAGGTTCGAATCCTGCCTCGGGCATGGTTGTGTGTGTGATGTCCTTTGGTTAGTTAAGTTTAACTAGTTCTAAGTCAAGCATACTGATGACCTCAGAAGTTAAGTCCCATAGTGCTCAGAGCCATTAGCTTAGGAGACTGAGTAGACATTGTTTTAAATCGGAACCTATGTCCGGAAACGTACCATTTACATGTTACAGCCGTCTGAGAAAGTGTTTGCTAGGTAGACATTCGACTAGGTAGTCGTGGTTGGAGAGAGGTGTGCTTATCTCCGTTCAGCTAAGGTCATATGATGTCTGTTCTTCCTATCTGACCTGGTTCTATCCTCGTAGCATCATTCTCGTGTCTTTCAGTACACGTTTGCAGAATACTCCGGTAAGATCCTTGTGTATGGTTAAGCTAAAGATAATGGAAGAGCTGCCTCCATCAACATGACTGTCCACAACGTCACGCACCTTCTTCCCCACAGTTACTAAAAGGCCTCGATGAAGGGGTACCTTAGATGTTGGCAGGGATGACTGTAATATTCCAAGAGGCGCCGCACACCCGAACTGGATGAAGCTTTACTGCATCACGTAAAAGAGAACTCCCAACAAGTACACGAGCAATTGTGGGAGCAATAGATGTTGCTACAGCACCATCTGGTATGTTCTACAAGATCCACAACTACATCCGTTCCACCTCCAAAAGATACAATCACTAATGGCCAGACGATTTTGCACCAGGTATTGACTTTTGTCCCCCCCCCCCCCCCCATGAACAATAGACCTTGCCGTTGGTGGGGAGGCTTGCGTGCCACAGCGATACAGATAGCCGTACCGTAGGTACCACAACGGAGTGGTATCTGTTGAGAAGAGGCCACAGAAACATATGGTTCCTGAAGAGGGGCAGCAGCCTTTTCAGTAGTTATAGGCAACAGTATGGACGATTGACTGATCTGGCCTTGCAGTGCTGGTACTGCGAACGGCTGAAAGCAAGGGGAAACTACGGCCGTAATTTTTCCCGAGGGCATCCAGATTTAATGTATGGTTAAATGATGATGGCGTCTTCTTGGGTTGAATATTCCGGAGGTAAAATAGTCCCCCATTCGGTTCTCCAGCCGGGGACTACTCACGAGGACGTCGTTATCAGGAGAAACAAAACTGGTGTTCTACGAATCGGAGCGTGGAACTTCAGATCTCTTAATCGGGAAGGTAGGTTAGAAAATTTAAAAAGGGAAATGAATAGGTTAAAGCTGGATATAGTGGTAATTAGTGAAGTTTGGTGGCAGGAGGAACAAGACTTTTGGACAGGTGAATACAGGGTTATAAATACAAAATCAAATTGGTGTAATGCAGGAGTAGGTTAGATAATGAATAAAACAATAGGATGCGGGTAAACAACTACAAACAGCACAGCGAATACATTGTTGGGGCCAAGATAGACACGAAGCCCACGCCTACTTCAGTAGTACAAGTCTATATGCCTACTAGCTCTGCAGATGACGAAGAAATTGAAGAAATGTATGATTAGATAAAGGAAATTATTCAGATAGTGAAGGGAGATGGAAAGTCCTGGGTGACTGGAATCCGATGGTAGATTAAGGAAGAGAAGGAAACGTACTAGGTGAATATGGACTGGGGCGAAGAAATGAAAGAGGAAGCCGCCTGGTAGAATTTTGCACAGAGCACAACTTAATCATAGCTAACACTTGGTTCAAGAATCATAAAAGAAGACAGTATATATGGAAGAACCCTGGATCTACTGACAGGTTTCAGATAGATTATATAATGGTAAGACAGAGATTTAAGAACCAGGTTTTAAATTGTTTCCAGGGGCAGATGTGGACTCTGACCACACTCTATTGGTTGTGAACTGTAGATTGAAAATGAAGAAACTGCAAAAAGGTGGGAATTTAAGGAGATAGGACCTGGATAAACTGAAAGAACCAGAGGTTGTAGAGAGTTTCAAGGTAGGGCATAAGGCATAAGGGAACAATTGACAGAACGGGGGAAAGAATTACAGTAGAAGAAGAATGGGTAGCTTTGAGGAATGAAATAGTGAAGGCAGCAGAGGATCAAATAGGTAAAAAGACGAGGGCTAGTAGAAATCCTTGGCTAACAGAAGAGATACTGAATTTAATTGATGAAAGGAGAAAATACAATACGCAGTAAGTGAAGCAGGCAAAAAGGAATACAAACGTCTTAAAAACGAGATCGACAGTAAGTGCAAAATGGCTAAGCAGGGTTTGCCAGAGGACAAATGTAAGGATGTAGAGGTTTATCTCACGAGGGGTAAGATAGATACTGCCTACAGGAAAATTAAAGAGACCTTTATATTAAGGAGAACCACTTGCATGAATATCCAGAGGTCAGATGGAAACACAGTTCTAAGCAAAGAAGGGAAAACAGAAGGGTGGAAGGAGTATATAAAGGGTGTATACAAAGGCGATGTACTTGAGGGCAATATTATGAAAATGGAAGAGGATGTAGTTGAAGATGTAATGGGAGATATGATACTGCGTGAAGAGTTTGATAGAGCACTGAAAGACCTAAGTCGAAACAAGGCCCCGGGAGTAGACAACATTCCATTAGAACTACTGACCGCCTTGGAAGAGCAAGTCCTGACAAAACGCTACCATCTGGTGAGCAAAATGTGTGAGACAGGCGAAATACCCTCAGACTTCAAGAAGAATATAATAATTCCAATCCCAAAAAAAGCAGGCGTTGACAGATGTGAAAATTACCAAACTATCAGTTTAATAAGTCACAGCTGCAAAATACAAATGCGAATTCTTTACAGACTAATGGAAAAACTGGAAGAAGCCAACCTCGGCAAAGATCAGTTTGGATTCTGTAGAAATATGGGAACACGTGAGGCAATACTGACTCTACGACTTATTTTAGAAGGTCGATTAAGGAAAGGCAATCCTACGTTTCTAGCATTTATAGACTTAGAGAAAGCTTTTGACAATGTTGACTGGAATACCCTTTCACATTCTGAAGGTGCAGGAGTAAAATACAGGGAGCGAAAGGCTATTTACAGTTTGTACATAAACGAGGTGGCAGTTATAAGAGTCGAGGGATACAAAAGGGAAGCATTGATTGGGAAGGGAGTGAGACAGGGTTGTAGCCTCTCCCCGATGTTGTTCAATCTGTATATTGAGCAAGCATTAAACGAAACAAAAGAAAAATTCGGAGTAGGTATTAAAATCCATGGAAAAGAAATAAAAACTTTAAGGTTCGCCGATGACATTGTAATTCTGTCAGAGACAGCAAAGGGCTTGAAAGAGCAGTTGAACGGAATGGACACTGTAGTGAAAGGAGGATATAAGATGAACATTAACAAAAGCAAAAGGAGGATAACGGAATGCAGTAGAATTAACTTGGGTGATGCTGAGGGAATTAGATTGGGAAATGAGACACTTAAAGTAGTACAGGAGTTTTGCTATTTGGGGAGCAAAATAACTGATGATGGTCGAACTAGAGAGGATATAAAATGTAGACAGGAAATGGCAAGGAAAGCGTTTCTGAAGAAGAGAAATTTGTTAACATCGAGTATAGATTTAAGTGTCAGGAAGTGGTTTCTGAAAGTATTTGTATGGTGTGTAGCCATGTATGGAAGTGAAACATGGACGATAAATAGTTTGGACAAGAAGAGAATAGAAGCTTTTGAAATGTGGTGCTACAGAAGAATGCTGAAGAATAGATGGGTGGATCACATAACTAATGAGGAGATATTGAACAGGATTGGGGAGAAGACGAGTTTGTGGCACAACTTGACTAGAAGAAGGGATCGGTTGGTAGGACATGTGCTGAGACATCAAGGGATCACCAATTTAGTGTTGGAGGATAGCGTGGAAGGTAAAAATCGTAGAGGGAGACCAAGAGATGAATACACTAAGCAGATTCAGAAGGATGTAGGCAGCAGTACGTACTAGGAGATGAAGTACCTTGGACTGGATAGAGTAGCTTGCAAAGTTGCATCAAACTAGTCTCTGGACTGAAGATCACAACAACATTGACTTTTGTATGCAGTTTCTGCACGGCTGAATCAACAAGACCCTAGTATTTCTACTTCGCATTATCTTTACAGATTAATGATAATTTTCTAGGGATTGTGTTCTCAATTCTCGAAGAAGCCAAGTCTCGGCCACGTTCAGGGAATCCAACACAGATCAGTGTGTGAGCCGATATTCTCTGTCGTCATGTGACTGGGCCGTATATGCTTCCACCCAAGCTCGCAGGCTGCGTCAACTTGACCTTATCACAACAGTTATCGGATGCTGTGTCTTTGAACATCCATCAAGTCATGTGATTTCAGCAAATAGGCGCATCCACTCACTTTTATTGTCCTGTTTGGTACCATTGTGACCAATGTTTCATACACATATATACATACAGTGACGGTCCATTCACATGGCCTCCACAATTACCGCATCGTCTATACAGAAATTTTTGCTGTGAGGTCGAAAAAAGGTTTTAAGTTATGACACTCCTGTGGACACAGAAGAAGGTCTGGTATCAGGAATTGTGGTCGCTGCACGACATATTGCAGAGTCACCTAGTGGGATAGAGCATATATATCACAACTTCATTTGTAGGTGCAACGTGTGCACCGAACGTGGTGATCGCAACGTCGAAGGTTACGTGTCGCCTTGGTTTACGTTGTGGTGTTTATATGCTATTTGTTATTTTATTTCTCATATACTAGTATGTGTCATCGTGTGTGGTGAGAGATACCTGAAGGAAGGGGAGAGTTTAAGTAGAGGGAATCGAATTGTAGAGGGAATCGAGTTGTTTTAATATTTTTATTTTCTGCACATCTGACATATTCAGAAAGTCGACAGATACAGATACAATTATACATGCTTCATCCAACCACCTGCAGAATCAAAAATTAGCAGCTCTACGACACATGTTGCACATATTAAATAACTGAGGAAGAATTACGAACAACACAATTCACAGCCATAAACAATCGATAAAACACAAAGATGGTACAAAGACTTAACCAAAAAATCAAAACACAGCAAAAGAAAAACGAAAACAAGGAGAGAACACAAACTCCAAAGAACCCCACAAACAATACAGGACGCATTGGGAAAGTACAATAATAATGCCCGTACATGAGTTACAGAAAGAAATGGTAGGTTAAAGAACATGTAAGAAACTAAAAGTATGAATCTAATCATTCTACCTTTACTGAACAACTGATAAGCAGACACAAAGTCCAGCATGGAACAAGGCATGAAAATTATTAGAGTGAACAGTCACAATAAAAAACTCTTGCTGTTACAAGAAAACTTCCATATACAAAGAGCCCTTGCAATAAAAAAGAAACTAATTAGTGAGCAAATGAATATATGAATATAAGAGCCCTTGCAATAAAAAAGAAACTAATTAGTGAGCAAATGAATATAAGCAGTAACTCATGTTAGCCACAAAATCAATATCAAACAGAAATGTGAGACAGAGTAAATAAATAATGACTTTTCCTCTCCCCCTTCTTTCTCTCTCTCTCTCTCTCTCTCTCTCTCTCTCTCTCTCTTTCTCTCTCTCTCTCTCTCTCTCTCTCTCTCTCACACACACACACACACACACACACACACACACACACACACACACACATATATATATATATATATATATATATATATATATATATCCATGCAATCGGATGTGTTGTAATAAATGTGGGTGGAAAGACGTCGGAAATCGACCAGCTGGAGCGTGGGAACAGAATAAAACCTTCTCCAAAACTACAAATATGGACTAACAACACAAGAAATCGTAAGTACTACTACAGAGCAATAAGTGGAGGGGCTGGTGGTGAGGAGGTAGGCTTAATACATCATTTGTGAAACCAATGTTTCTTTAATGAGCACCCAAACATTAAAAACACAAAATAATTGATTTAAAACAAGATATCAAAAAAATTTACAATGAAGCTTTACAGCTTAAACTTGACCAAGAAAACTTTACCACCAGAAGTGAATACAACACATGCATTCATCCTGTCAAATTTAGTGCAGTTCCTCATTCGTCTATCCTTGCTCATTGCAAACTATTAAAAAAGAAGACAACTATCAGAATCTGTCTCTGGACGGGACCCGAAAGTAACCATCCAAATACAGTACATATGAATAGCAGAACACGTTTCCGGACTCCACCCCCACAGAGTTCTCTGAGTCACGTAGAACACGACCTTTATTCAGATCCCTGAGCGACTACCGTTCCAGTCACCACAGCTCACTATAACTCGAAAGGTTATTGATCGGTACTATCCTCGGTGTCACTGATACCGACCAAAGGCGTCTTCTCTCCGCAACACGTCGTGTAGCTGGTGATGCAGTCTGGGGCTCCACTCCTCCGACTCGCTCTCTGGTTGCAAACGTCCTCCACGTAGTCAGCTCCGATCGCCCCTCGTCCCAATCGGCTGAGGGCGACACCTGAGTGGCTCTGCTCACACAACACTATAGTACCCAAGCGGGAAAGTTGTGGGCGGCATTCGAAGGCAATGATACCATCGGCACAGTACCATCAAACGATAATTTAACATCACGAAATTTGTGCTATAAAATATGTTTTTAATCTGAGAAAGAAGAGAAAAAGATGACAAAATGTAACATTATGTATATAAGAAGGAACATGTACTACTGGCCGCTCATCCGGCCTGGATCTCCACTCCTCCTACCCTTCACGTCCCACAACACCATGCGCTCCGCCTCACCTATCGCATTCGTTTACCCTCCACACGCTGATCCTATATGACCTTATTCCGTTCCCGCACGTCTTCCTTTTCCTTGAACGGATACAGATCCTCTACACTTCCCACAAACTTGATCCCGCTCACCTGCTTGTCTCTACAATCCTCTCCCACCCCCACCTGCTGCCGAGCCTGCATTCCCACATCCCATCTGCTCTCCATCTGTCCACTCTCCATACCCAAGCCCAAGATGGCTTGCACCAACTCCCCCTCACTGATGATGCCCTCATCCCCTCCATCTACCCCTCCTACTAAATCTGATCCTCCTCTACCACACACTGTGTTTTTTCCTAAGCGCACCCTCTCTCCCTTCTCTCCCTCCTTCCTTCCTCCCTCCTCCCACTGGGATTCCTCTAACCCCCTACCTTCTCTCTTCCCCCTCCCATCTCCTCTGCCACTGGCATCTACATCCTCCCCTCTCCCTCTTCCCCCACCACATTATTCCCCGTTTGGCAGGTCCCCGGACTCGCTCACATATAATGAAATTTCGCGCGTCGGAGATCACCGCCTGGTGTTTGTGTGTGCCATCGTGTTCGTGTTCCAGTGTTCCAGTGTTTCATCGTGTGTGCTCTGACTTTCACGTGTGTCATCTCTGTGGGTGTCCACGTTTCTGAACGTTTTATTTTGTACACTGCGCCCGTGAACAGCTCTGTGTGTTTTAGTTTCGTATGTCTACGTTTGTATATCCACCATGTCTGTTCTGCGATTATCTGCTTTTGAATCATTAGTCTTATCTGTGGGCAAAGAGCGGTGTAGTATGACGTTTCTGGCCTACCTGTACCAGGTATGAGAAAAACATTAAAGAAAAGAAAACTGGCCACTGAAGATACTTCATGAATAAAAGCACGATTATGGCAAAAAACTAACTGCTTTTCATTCAGTTGCATGGAGAGTAGAGTTTTCTGTTGCGATTTTTCATTCTGATACTTTTCAAAAAACTGATCCACGTTATATTGTTCACCCTCGTGCTTTTACTGAGGGGGGGGGGGGGGGGTGTATACAATGGTCACCACATTGTACTCTCATTTAGGAGGGTTTGTGGGTTTGTTAGCGAAAGGAGACCAGACAGCGAGCTCAACGGTCTCATCGGATTAGGGAAGGATGGGGAAGGAAGTCGGCCATGCCCTTTCGGAGGAACCATCCCGGCATTCGCCTGGTGTGATTGAGGGAAATCACAGGAAACCTAAATCAGGATGGCCGGACGTGGGATTGGACCGTCGTCCTCTCGAATGCGAATCCAGTGTCTAACCACTGCGCCACCTCGCTGGGTACCATTCGGAAGGAAGCCAGTTCAAATGTCTACCTGGCCATCCTGATTTGGATTTTCCGTCATTTCAATAAATCGTTAAGACGAATGCCGGGATGGTTCCCCTGAAAGGACATGGCCGATTTCCTTCTCCATTCTTCTCCACTCCGAGCTTGTGCTCCGTCTGTAGAGTCCTCGTTATCGAAAGGACGTTAACCCCTAAACTACCTTCCTTCCTTTTCATGCTTTTACCTCCGGCTCTTTATGTATAATTTGTATCTAGTTTTGAAATTTCTTCCTGTCATCCCCAGATAAATTGATTTGTTGTCATTTAGTAGCGCTTTGGTTGATGTCCAACGAAGGACTCCATTGTTTTAAAATTAGAACATGGAATCACTGAGGGATAGAGCAACAACATACGAAATATCTTTGTTAAAACGAAGACGAAATAGCTGTGCCAGTGTTTTTAAGAAGTAGTATGCAGTGTTCCATAGGGCATGCTTGCATGTCCGAAGGAACATTGCGACAAAGGGGCTTCTATTTTGCGTTTATTCGCCAACATCAGGTTCTCAATTCCCAATGAATATGTCCTTCGTGATTGGGAATATGAGGATACAGGTAACGTACGTGTGCAGTTTGTGCCACAAGGACTATGACGTATGCAGAGTTGGGTCTGGCTGTAATCTGTGCACGGATAGCCGAAATGGTTAAGGTGATCGCTCGCATAAAGCGAGAAATTCGGGTTCGAGCCCCTTTCCGGCATAAATTTTCAATGTCACCATTCCAGAATACAGCTGCAGGTGGTTCATCATCGCAACTGCGAATACATTTCCTGTATTCATTGTGTAAGCTGTAAGAATTACATACAGATTTCTCTCAACAGCAGTTACAGGAATTGCAGAAATACGGAGCTGTACACTGTACTGCTGCTATCAAGATAAATAAACAAGCTCGTTCTCTGTAAAAAGTGTATACAAACTTTTCAAATTGTTCATCACTCGTGGGAGAAATGTCACGTAAATGAAAAATGAAATTTGCCATGGCATCTTGTACTGCTTCGGTGGAAACAGATTCGGTGGCAACACATTCCACCTCGTCCATCGTGGTAGGATTTTTCCGGTAGACTGTGTTTTTCACAGTGTCCCACAGCATTCAAAAGGAGACGGATCGAGTGATGTGGGATACTTTTACGCAATGATTCGTTTGCTGAAGTGGCCGCATCTGTCATGAACCTCTCGGTGCCTAATCGATCCTCCAAAGTTTGCTGTGAGGTGACAAAGTGCTCCAAAGTAACAAAATGTTCAAATGTGTGTGAAATCTTATGGGACTTAACTTGTAAGTAGGCTGTTTCGGTTTTCTTATTGGTAACGCATTACCTGTCTGCATGTCAAGAGTCAACACTGTCTTTTCCTTGGAAGGACAACACTACTTCTTCCAGACTGCATGGAAATCCACTACTTCCGTGTGCCTTTTCTTTTACTGCTCAGACTTTGAGAAAAAACTGCAATCTTACTATGATGGATGATCATGACACACAAACCCATGCCCGAGGGAGGACTCGAACCTCCGCCGGGACCAGCCGCACAGTCCATGACTGCAGCGCTTAGACCGCTCGGATAAACCCGTGCGGCTGCGAAGTAACAACGCAACATTCACTAGTTGTTGATCTGCAAAGGAAATGAAGGCCCATTATCTCTCTGTTGCATACCGTAACTTTGTATTTTTTTCGGATTTTATTTTTCATTAATCTATTGAGCTGGAGGTGTGCTCATCTGTGAACCAGGTGGTACCTACATAGAACCATTCAAAATCAGTCGTTGTGAGAATTTAATTCGCAAAATCAGACCTTTGGCGCATTGTGGGTTCGCATACGACCCGGTGACTTTGGATTTAGAATGGAAACATTTGTAGACGGTCTCTCATACTTGTTTGCCTTCGGTCATTCTCTGCTGGAATTCCTCAGATGAATTTCCACGGACTTTGGTACAATTTACGGAAGAAATTAAGGCTCGACTGGGATCAACACTCGTCAGCATCATTAGGAACGCTGCTTGTCCGAGTTCGGTGAAGAGGTAGCTTAAGGCTACATGCACACACACCTACTTTGGACGGCCGGTAAAATATCGGCCGCTGCATTCCAGTAGTGAACCACTGGAGGGCACTGGAGATGGCATGCTGGTAGACTACAGACTATGGAGAAAAGCTTGTTAGCAGCCGGCATTGTCACTGTAACTTAGAAGCGTCGGGCCGCTGGCGGGAATACTGTGCTGCACGTATTCAGATCGGAGTTTGCGCACTCACCGACTGTTTGCCATGTATCCTCCCTTCTCAGTTCTCGCTGTGACTCCTTGTTGTACAGTCGACTTCGCGCGTGTAGGACTAAAATATAAAATAGCCCTCGGGATCTAACCAGCTGTTTGCCGGCCAGCCTGTGGATGGTTTTTGAGGCGATTTTCCATCTACCTCGGCGAATGCGGGCTGGTTCCCCTTATTCCGCCTCACACTGTGTCGGCGATTGTTGCTGTGTACGCCATAATTATTCTACCATGCAAACACTCGGGGCTACACTCGTCTGGTATGAAACGTTACCGGGAGGGGAGGGTGGGGGGGATGGAGGTGGGTCCACTGGGTGCCGAACCGCATGATAACCCTGGGTCCGGTATGGAGTGGTGGTAGTGTGAATGGACTGCTGTGGCCTGTTGTGGAGTTGAGAACTGCTGAGGTTGTAAGTAGGCTGTTTAGGTTTTTTTTATTGGTAACGCCACGTAGCGCTCTGTATGAAAAATCACTGGCTGTGCTGTGTGCAGTCTGTGGCTGGTTTGCATTGTTGTCTGCCATTGTAGTGTTGGGCAGCGGCAGCTGGATGTGAACAGCGCATAGAGTTGCGCAGTTGCAGGTGAGCTGCCAGCAGTGGTGGACGTGGGGAGAGAGGTGGCGGAGTTTTCTAATTTGTAAGACTGGATGTCAAGAACTGCATTGTTTGTTCTCTATCAAAATCTTTCATTTGCTAACTATACCTGTCAGTAGTTAGTGCCTTCAGTAGTTTGAATCTTTTACTTAGCTGGCAGTAGTGGTGCTCGCTGTATTGCAGTAGTTCGAGTAACCAAGATTTTTGTGAGGTAAGTGATTTGTGAAAGGTATAGGTTAATGTTTGTCAGGGCCACTCTTTTTTAGGGATTATTAAAAGTCAGATTGCATTGCGCTAAAAAATATTGTGAGTCAGTTTAAGCACAGTTATGTATAATTGTTCAAAGGGGAGATTTCATATGGCGACCCTGCCAGGAACCTCACTGGAATCTTCTGATTTTTTCTTGTAGTTTGTGTAATTAGTGTAGCTTTTGTTTATTGCTAGTGCATAATTGTAGAGAGAATCTCCATTGTAGTTGTAGTCTTTCATTGTTGTACAGTAAAACAGTTGTGGCATGCATGTAGATTTGCACCAAGTATTTTGCAGCTGCGCTTGCAATTAACTAGATATTATTTTCAGTGCTATTTTAATGTGTTTTCTTATTTTTGCTCTTCAAATTGTGCTTTTCTGTGTTATCGTGTGAAATATTGTGACAATAATCTCGTGTGAAGAACGTAATACTAGGGTCCAAAGTAAACTGAGAAATGACAGAGAGGACGAAAGCATTGTGTTAGTGCCACCATGTAATGAATTAACTAATGTTCAAAGTAGTAATTTGGTAATAATGCATAGGGAAATGGAGCGGGCTGCAAATAATCATGTAGGCAGTGAAACAATTAGCAAACAGGGAAGTGTTATCGATCGATCGGTTGGCAACAGCTCACGTCAGGAATCCGAAATGACAGGACACAATCTAGGAAATACTGTACATTCAGGTTTTGCGTCCTCACCGTCTTCTCAAATAAGTCAAGACACATTTTCTGCTTGTCAAAGTGTGAATGTTGCCAGTGCAAATCCACTGCCAAAAGCATAGAGGAACAGATTCCAGACAATAATACATAATTATTGTAATTAATGCAACAAATGAAACAAAATCAGAGACAAACACAACAACAGTTAGACACAATGGAAGAAAATCTTCAAAAGTTAGACACAATGGAACAAAATCAGAGACAAACACAGCAAATGCTTCAAAAGTTGGACACAATGGAACAAAATCAGAGACAAACACAGCAAAAGCTTCAAACGTTGGACACAATGGAACAACACCAGAGACAAACAAAGCAACAGTTAGACACAATGGAACAAAAGTTTCAAAAGTTAGACTCAGTGGAACATACGCTGGAACAAACACGTCAAGATTTAACAACTGAGTTACATAAAATCGAATCGAAATGTCAAAAAGTCTGTAATGACGTAAAAACACAAATTTGTGAGCATTTTCAACCTATTTTATCGAGGCATGAAATCAGAATCATGAGTCAGCCATAAAAGAACTGCGAACTATTGTTCATGAAAATCATGAGACCTTGCAAGCTAAAATGAACTCAGTTGCTTCTACCGATTCGGTTACGCAACTGCAAAAACTCAGCAAAACTTAAACTGAAATTTGATTCAGAAAAACACACTGAGGAAATAAGTACACTATCGGAGAAAGTCGCCGAACTTTCGGATCAGTTCATTAACTTATCTGCAAAGGTAGATGATGAACTGAATGATACAGAAGAGTGCAAACAAATTAGGAACTTCAAATAAAATCAGAATTAAATAAATACGCAACACCAAAGAGAAATCCGGGAAGTACAAGATCAGCTGACACAGGTAACACCAGAATTACGTATTCCAAAGGACACTCGCGCTCCAACACGGAGAGTGGAACTTAGAAATACGGAAAAGCCACAAAATAATAACACAGGGCAATTCGGAAATCATGAAAGAAATTGGGAAGGTGCACCGAATTTTGAGATGGAACCGCCGACACGACGTAACAATGACCGATATGCTACTCACCGATACAATGATTTTGACTATAAGCTGTTCATTACTGCACGTAAATTCAAAACATTTAAGAATTCTGGCAACGACATTCATCCACAAGCGTGGCTCCATCAATTCTCTCATTGTTTTCCTCCCAACTGGTCATTAGAGCGCAGATTAGAATTTATGTGCGACTACTTACAGAATGAACCAGCTGTAAGAATGCGATCGGTCATTCACGATTGTCACAGTGAAGGAGAATTTTATCATGCCTTCCTCTCAGCATATTGGTCTCAAGCTACACAAGACCGAGTAAAACATAGCATCATGATGATGAAACACTTTGAACAATCTGAATTTTCCAGTCTTGTGAAATATTTTGAAGACATGTTACATAAAAATCAGTATCTTTCAAACCCATACAGCCCATCAGAACTCATCCACTTTTACTTAATCAAATTGCCTGAACAATTAAGGAATATTATTTTGGCAGGACGTTGCAAAGATGACATTGAAGCTTTTCAGGGATTCTTACAAGAATTAGAAATTGACGCAGACCGTAGCCGGATACGAAAGCAGGAAATCAAGCACTACAGGTCACATCCGTCACAATTCCGTGACGACAGAAACAATTACTGGACACGACAAGTCTATTCTTACAAGGCAAATCGTGACCAAAACAGACACCACCCATATGACAACCACTGGCAGAGTAATAGCTACAGAGAAAGATCGCATTTCTGTAGTAATGATTACAACAGAGACAATCGTAGAAACAGACAATTACTATCAAGGGAGACAGAATAACTTCAGACGCAACAGTTCAGCGCGCAGTTACGATTCAGGGAGAAATTCTCCACCACTTAACCGACAAGAAAGAAATTACAGAAACTACCGACAAAACGACAGACCTGAATTCCATCAGAACTGCCGAGCTTCAAAGAGGGCAGGGCCATCTCGTCAAGGTGAATTTGTAGAAGTTAGGTCTCCTAATGCCAATAACGACGCGCGCCAACAAAGAGACAGACATTGAATCACACCGCAGGCAGCCAAGTGCGCCGGCTGGCATGGCGAAAAATAACATAGACGCTAACCTTGAGAAAAATTCCAGTATTCCTTACCGATGTATATCGCATGATAATTGCTTTCTAGTTCAAACTCTGAGTACTATGAAGAGTAAAGGATTGCACCATATTTCACATGTAAAACCGTTTATTGAAAGATAATCTGCTTTATAACTTAGTCTCTGCCATAAAATTTTTCATTTCACTTTATTAGTATGCTTTGTGAGACTTAGAAACTGTTAACATGCAACAATGTTTGAAGCTAAATATCCAACCAAGAACCAAGAGATCATATTTAAACAGAAATTACGAATGCATTGTTATAGTGAACAGACGACACAGTGTTATTGTGTGTGTGTATTCTTGCTTGTTAGTGGCACGGTTACGTAACGACCATAAGGCTCACATACTTAGAACATTTACCAGTACTGCTAATGAGATTTTAATGCAACATTTTGGTTTACTTGAAAATACATTCTGGATTTGAAGTACTTTCTGTTAGATACCACATGACACAATGGTTAGTATATGTGACAGCTACACGATTATATCACGACACTACTAATAAGTGGCAATTTACAATGTTGCTTTTGGGGTGTATCTGTTTTATATCTGCACATTTTTCTGAATTATTCTGAAAAGTAAAACATGTTTTAGTAGTAACTTTTGTGGTATAGCTACAATGAGACAGCCTTTTCCGTAGCACAACAATACGTTAAAGCACAGCACTTCCTTCATCACGGCAATAAGCGTAATAACTAAGATATCTATACGCAAAGCTATTCACTTCGTTTATTACAAGGGAAGTACATTGACTTCAGCAGAACTTTGATTACAGAGGATGATAACTACGACACTTCCACAGAGATTATCTTACAACAAGACGCGCAGTTTAGCGCTACAGTACACGTATTTGACTGATTAGTTTTGTACTTAAAACTTTTATTTTTAAAAATATTTGAAGTACAATGATACAAAGATTTTCCCTGATACATTTCATTCCATTTCCTTAATCTGCAACACCTGAGGATATAATTACATTAATCCTTAGGGCGGTACACGCTTACTTTGTGTACCATGAGTGTGGCAAACACAAGGAGCCCTAGCTAATATGGTATCTGCTTATACAACTTTACACATCGGTACCATATTTCTCTAACACAGAATTACACAGCTATCTGATCATTTAACTGAGAGAGAGACAAATATTTATTTTACTACATCAGTGACAGATGTTTACGTAATTACGCAGGTGGATAACTTCACACTTATTAAATTGTATTTTGTCTGTACTTTGTGAACTGTTCATACTTTTTCAGAACCATTGTGATACCATGAGAGCTTTGAATGACGTATTTGGTATGGGGTCATGATTTTTAAGGTACGTTTGAGGCAGATGACACTTTTGACATGAGCAGAGAATTTTTTTTTTTACGTTTTGAAATTATTGAAGTAAGCTACGACGATTTTGGAATTTGGCTGAGGTTTTATGATGTTATGATGACGATGTGTTGCGGTATGTTTATGATCAATAAGGTGATGCTAGATGAGGAATTTGATTATGCTATGTATTTATTATGATGAAATATTGAAGAAGTGACTACGAATATGTATATGTGTAATAAAGCAAGGAATAATGAGTAGTGGTTAGGGACTCTGGTTTGGCCGGAGCAAATGTTAAATTAAGAGGGACGATCTATGGAATGAAGATTTGGGTTGGAGTGCAGTACCAAATGTTACACTGAAACCCTGCCCTTTCCTCTTGTGTTATCCCACTATGTGTTGTGTACCCTTGTGTATTAATGTTCTTAGTGTCTTTATATGTTTATCTGATAAGACTTATGTTGTAGAATTTTTCTAATACTCAGCTACATGAACTATGATGAGGAATGCTGTTATCCTCAAATATAATTTGCATTAATAATATGATATTTACTTTGTAAAGACGTTACACATTGTTTATTCTGTTTTGTTCTAATGTTTATGTGTGAAGTTGATGTTTCAAAAGTTATTGTGATTTTTATGTATGTACTTAAGTCATAATTTTTGTAACACTGATGTGTTTGTTACTTCGATTCTTTTGTAAAGCCTGTATTACTGCAAATGTTGTCTGTACTATTATGTTCTTTAATGATACTTTTTGTACCTTTGTAACTGTATTCTTATGTTGTAAAACTATAACTGTATAGACACCAGTTCTTCAAATTAAGTTTCATTTCACTGCACACATTTCTGTTGGTCATAGTATATGGACAATATGTGAGAAGTAGGGACTGATAGTGTTTGCATGTGTGTTAATAATTCAGCAAGGGACTGGATAACAGCATTGCTGGTTCTAAGGACAATTCCAAAAACTTTGTGAGTGGACAAGTGGTGGTTTATGGACCTGCTATATTGTCCACAAGACTCTTCGATGGTGATTGTGCACCTGCACAGTCGCAACAGTTGGCTGCTAGCCATCTATACAATGACTGATAGTGGGTCTGCACCTTCGATGGCCCACCAATACCATTATTTCTACAAGGACTGCAGTGGGTCTGCACCTCTGGTGGCCCACCAATACCATAATCTCTACTAGGACTACAGTGGGTCTGCTCTGTGATGACCAACCTTCCAATATTCTTCAAAACTTTGACTGACTCTGCTGTGGGTTTGCTCTGTTGTGGCTCATTACCTGTCAGAATGTCAAGAGTCAGCACTGTCTTTCCGTTGGAAGGACAACACTACTTCAAGACTACATGGAAATCCACTACTTCCGTGTGCATTTTCTTTTACTGCTCAGACTTTGAGAAAATCACTGCTGTTTTACTGTGATGAATGATCAGGACTGTCTTTATGGACTGTGAGAAAATTTTAGCTTTTGACCAACATTGTATCAATAAGTGTGTGCATTTGATTTCTTTGTTATTGTAATCATAATTATAAAAAAAATTGAAATCTGTATTGGCCAGTGCCCAAAACAATTTGTAATTTTTTTTGTGGGGAGCATGGTGGCTATGTAAGTAGGCTGTTTAGGTTTTTTTATTAGTAACGCCATGTAGCGCACTGTATGAAAAATAACTGTGCTGTGCGCAGTCTGTGGCTGGTTTGCATTGTTGTCTGCCATTGTAGTGTTGGGCAGCGGCAGCTGGATGTGAACAGCGCGTAGCGTTGCGCAGTTGCATGTGAGCCGCCAGCAGTGGTGGACGCGGGGAGAGAAATGACGGAATTTTGTAATTTGTAACACTGGATGTCATGAACTGCTATATATATTATGACTATTAAGGTAAATACATTGTTTGTTCTCTATCAAAATCTTTTTATTTGCTAGCTATGCCTGTCAGTAGTTGGTGCCTTCAGTAGTTTGAATCTTTTATTTAGCTGGCAGTAGTGGTGCTCGCTGTATTGCAGTAGTTCGAGTAACCAAGATTTTTGTGAGGTAAATGATTTGTGAAAGGTATAGGTTAATGTTAGTCAGGGCCATTCTTTTGTAGGGATTACTAAAAGTCAGATTGCGTTGTGCTAAAAATATTGTGAGTCAGTTTAAGCACAGTTATGTATAATTGTTCAAAGGGGACGTTTCAAGGTCTATGGCGGGACGAAGCCTCTCCATCGTTTCTACATCCCTGGTTTAATACACACATACATGTATGTTGTTGTTGTGGTCTTCAGTCCACAGACTGGTTTGATGCAGATCTCCATGCTACTCTATCCTGTGCAAGCTTCTTCATCTGCCAGTACCTTCTGCAACCTACATCCTTCTGAATCTGTTTAGTGTATTAATCTCTTGATCTCCCTCTACAATTCCCCCCCCCCCCCACACTGCCCTCCTACACTAAATTTGTGATCCCTTGATGCCTTAGAATAAGCCCTACCAACCAATCCCTTCTTCTAGTAAAGCTGTGCCGCAAATTTCTTTGTATTTATAACCCTGCATTCGCCTGACCAAAAGTCCTGTTCCTCCTGCCACCGAACTTCACTAATTCCCACTAAATCTGACTTTAACCCATCCATGTCCGTTTTTAAATTTCCCTCGTCTACCTACCCGATTAAGAGATCTGACATTCCACGATCCTTAGAACGTCAGTTTTCTTTCTCCTGATAACAACGTCCTCCTGAGTAGTCCCTGCCCATTTGGCAGTGAGCTCTGTATGCGTTTGCAGTGGGTTACGAGACAGAAAATTATGTACTCATTTCGCTAGTGGACGCAAGACCATTATTGTGAGATAAAACTTTTAACACGTTTAAAGATAAATACGCGACTAGGGATGCATGGCGATAAGTGTGCTGTGAACTGAATTAGGATTTTGAGGAAAAATTCCATTCGGTAAGTAGTATACTGTGTGTTATGCTTTATTAGTTCCTTGCGTCATAAAATACAATATTTGTCGTACAATATAATGCAAATAATATCTATTTGTTGTAGTGTAGTTCATGTTAAAAATAATTCAAGCAAACCTGACCTAAAATTTGTATTATTATGTGTTTTTCATGTATAACACTCCTTTTAGAGTCTTGACTTGTATATCCGATAATCATATCACATGATAAAAACTTTTATTAAAAAAATTACCTTAGGTACTTTTCAAGCAAAGTAGGTCAAAACGTTAGAATGTAAAAGTAAATAAAACCAGAATACAATTAAGGTAAAAATGACTCCCTTCATTTTGATATATTGGATATAAACGGACTTGAAAAAGATTTATTAATAACAGCTATTTGTAAGTTAAATTTCCTTTACAGTAAATGTGTTTGAAGCTGTATCTCTATTTGGTATTTGCACATATATAGTCCATCCGTAACATCACGTGCCATTACGTCGGCCTGGAACGTCGTTGTAGAAGCAGCCAATAGAACGCTGACTATGACGACACCACGACAGGGGTGGCCTCTATACGAAGAGAATATAAGCGCCGCTCCAGCTCGGAGGCATTAGAAGACGAGCTGTGATCCAAACGATTTAGTCATGACTTGTGATCTATATTAACTGCTTCCATGGAAATTGTATATATCGAAGGACATCGATTATTTGCATGTCGCCAACTGCTTGCGACACCTCTTTCTACAAAGGCAAGTTAAAGTATCGTCAATTAGATTTACTGTAATAAACTCCCCTTAATGCGATTTGCTTGGATGTTGTGTAGCTATCCGAGAAAACAGCTTCCTAGGCACTCTATATTAGACGAGAGGGCAGGATCTTACATAGAGCGGTACAAAAAATTTAACGCGCAACCCGGTTAATCAGAATTCAGATAATCGAGAGTGGACTGTAGTTTTCTTTTTTTCATTGTTTCAGGAAAATCAGTAACAAAGAGGAGGTGCAATCTCCATGGTGCATTTTCAAAATCAAAGAGAAAAATTAAGAATGCAATGAAAGTTGAGCCGGTGCACCTAACATTAAAAAATACGTTGCAATTTTTGAATAAACTGTAACAGTCTATGGAAGAATTTAGAAAACAGTAGTGTTATCATGGATGACGGAGATGTTGATGATTAGCAGCTGCAATAATCAATTGTTGAGGAAATCGAAAGCCTACTACACTGTGAAGAAGGCAACAGCAACGAAAACAATACACGCTGTAGAAAACGCAGCTCCCCCCCCCCCCACCAAGACGAACCTGAACTAAAAACAACCAACACCCAGTACCCACATGTAATTCTTTCTAGGACTTGTACCCCACCTAAACAAATCTGAGGATGGTGAGGTTCTTGATCATCAAATGAGTGTTCTTCAATTAGTTTCAAAAAGCAGTGACAAAAAATACTCAGCCTACCTCTACCATTGCAAACACATCCCTACTACTATCAGAACTACCCCTCCAACAGCCTCCATCGTTTCGCAGTTTTTAACTGTCATACTCAAATTAATTCACCTCAGATAACTACTTCCAAGCATCATTTCCCCTAAGTCATCAGTTCCATAATCCACAACTTCTCTGTTACTCCAATGCAAATAACCAGCAAGTACGCTCTTCTAAAAGAAAACCACCTGAGTCCCAGCGACAGCGAACCATTTCATAGCCCTGTCAGAAAACTTTGGCAGCCACAGCCCCTGATTATTAATATACTTAGAGACCTTCCCCATCTGTTTCTTTGTCTACAGACATCACCTACGATTTCCCTCAATTTAAAGTGACTTAATTGGGTTTTTATTAATATAAAACAGTAAAGTTTGTGATGGGGCTAAGCTTCCAAGATGGAGAGATGTTTTGAGCTTATGCATAGGCTTTATTTTCACTTTTATACGCTCTTCAGTTGTTGTTTTCTATCTTCATAGTACATAAGTAGCAAAAAGGTATGAATAAATAACATGTTAGTTTATTTGTTCTTTATCGTTTGTGGTACCTGTGCTGACACCGCACATGTTGAAGAAAATATTTAGTTGTCCACTCTAAAAACAAAATGGGATTCTTTCATGTTGAAGGTTTTTCTATATTTAAGTAAATAATTGAAAAATGTGTACATGTCTTTACTTATTGAAATTGAGTAATCAGGCAAGTTCATGTAAATACGTCAGCTGTTTTTTTTCCCGTGAACCATGGACCTTGCCGTTGGTGGGGAGGCTTGCGTGCCTCAGCGATACAGATAGCCGTATCGTAGGTGCAACCACAACGGAGGGGTATCTGTTGAGAGGCCAGACAAACGTGTGGTTCCTGAAGAGGGGCAGCTGCCTTTTCAGTAGTTGCAGGGGCAACAGTCTGGATGATTGACTGATCTGGCCTTGTAACAATAAATGAAACAGCCTTGCTGTGCTGGTACTGTGAACGGCTGAAAGCAAGGGGAAACTGCAGCCGTAATTTTTCCCGAGGGTATGCAGCTTTACTGTATGATTAAATTATGATGGCATCCTCTTGGGTAAAATATTCCAGAGGTAAAATAGCCCCCCATTCGGATCTCCGGGCGGGGACTACTCAAGAGGATGTCGTTATCAGGAGAAAGAAAACTGGCGTTCTACGGATCGGAGCGTGGAATGTCAGATCCCTTAATCGGGCAGGTAGGTTAGAAAATTTAAAAAGGGAAATGGATAGGTTAAAGTTAGATATAGTGGGAATTAGTGAAGTTCGGTGGCAGGAGGAACAAGACTTTTGGTCAGGTGACTACAGGATTATACACAAAATCAAATAGGGGTAATGCAGGAGTAGGTTTAATAATGAATAGGAAAATAGGAATGCGGGTAAGCTACTAAAAACAACATAGTGAACGCATTATTGTGGCCAAGATAGATACGAAGCCCACCCCTACTTCAGTAGTACAAGTTTATATGCCAACTAGCTCTGCAGATGACGAAGAAATTGAAGAAATGAATGATCAAATAAAAGAAATTATTCAGATAGTGAAGGGTGACGAAAATTTAATAGTCATGGGTGACTGGAATTCGAGTGTAGGAAAAGGGAGAGAAGGATATGTAGAAGTTGAATATGGACTGGGGCAAAAGAATGAAAGAGGAAGCCGCCTGGTAGAATTTTGCACAGAGTACAACTTAATCATAGCTAACACTTGGTTCAAGAATCATAAAAGAAGGCTGTATACATGGAAGAAGCCTGGATCTACTGACAGGTTTCAGATAGATTATATAATGGTAAGACAGAGATTTAGGAACCAGGTTTTAAATTGTAAGACATTTCCAGGGCAGATGTGGACTCTGACCACAATCTGTTGGTTATGACCTGTAGATTAAAACTGAAGAAACTGCAAAAAGGTGGGAATTTAAGGAGATAGGACCTGGATAAAATAAAAGAACCAGAGGTTGTAAGGAGTTTCGAGGAGAGCATAAGGGAACAATTGACATGAATGGGGAAAGAAATACAACAGAAGAAGAATGGGTAGCTTTGAGGGATGAAGTAGTGAAGGCAGCAGAGTACAAGTAGGTAAAAAGAAGAGGGCTAGTAGAAACCCTTGGGTAACAGAAGAAATATTGAATTTAATTGATGAAAGGAGAAAATATAAAAATGCAGTAAATGAAGCAGGCAAAAAGGAATACAAACGTCTCAAAAATGAGATTGACAGGAAGTGCAAAATGGCTAAGCAGAGATAGCTAGAGGACAAATGTAAGGATGTAGAGGCTTATATCACTCGGGGTAAGATAGATACTACCTACAGGAAAATTAAAGAGACCTTTGGAGAAAAGAGGACCACTTGTATGAGTATTAAGAGCTCAGTTGGAAACCCAGTTCTAAGCAAAGAAGGGAAGGCAGAAAGGTGGAAGGAGTATATAGATTGTCAAAACAAGGGCGATGTACTTGAGGACAATATTATGGACATGGGAGAGGATGTAGATGAAGATGAAATGAGAGATACGATACTGCGTGAAGAGTTTGACAGAGCACTGAAAGACCTAAGTCAAAACAAGGCCCCCAGAGTAAACAACATTCCATTGGAACTACTGACAGCCTTGGGAGAGCCAGTCCTGACAAAACTCTACCATCTGGTGAGCAAGATGTATGAGACAGGCCAAATACCCTGAGACTTGAAGAAGAATGTAATAATTCCAATCCCAAAGAAAGCAGGTGTTGACAGATGTGAAAATTACCAAACTATCAGTTTAATAAGTCACAGCTGCAAAATACTAACGCGAATTCTTTACAGACGAATGGAAAAACTAGTAGAAGCCGACCTCGGGAAAGATCAGTTTGGATTCCGTAGAAATGTTGGAACACGTGAGGCAGTACTGACCCTACGACTTATCTTAGAAGCTAGATTAAGGAAGGGCAAACCTACGTTTCTAGCATTTGTAGACTTAGAGAAAGCTTTTGACAAGGTTGACTGGAATACTCTCTTTCAAATTCTGAAGGTGGGAGGGGTAAAATTCAGGGAGCGAAAGGCTATGTACAATTTGTACAGGAACCAGATTGCAGTTATTAGAGTCGAGGGGCATGAAAGGGAAGCAGTGGTTGGGAAGGGAGTGAGACAGGGTTGTAGCCTCCCCCGATGTTATTCAATCTGTATATTGAGCAAGGAGTGAAGGAAACAACAGAAAAATTCGGAGTAGGTATTAAAGTCCATGGAGAAGAAATAAAAACTTTGAGGTTCGCCGATGACATCGTAATTCTGTCAGAGACAGCAAAGGACTTGGAAGAGCAGTTGACCAGAATACACAGTGTCTTGAAAGGAGGATATAAGATGACCATCAACAAAAGCAAAACGAGGATAATTGAATGTAGTCGAATTAAGTCGGGTGATGCGGAGGGAATTAGATTACGAATTGAGACACTTAAAGCAGTAAAGGAGCAGAGAGGATATAAAATGTAGGCTGGCAATGGCAAGGAAAGCGTTTCTGAAGAAGAGAAGTTTGTTAACATCGAGTATAGATTTAAGTGTCAGGAAGTCATTTCTGAAAGTATTTGTATGGAGTGTAGCCATGTACGGAAGTGAAACATGGACGATAAATAGTTTGGACAAGAAGAGAATAGAAGCTTTAGAAATGTGGTGCTACAGAAGAATGCTGAAGATTAGATGGGTAGATCACATAACTAATGAGGAAGTATTGAATCGGATTGGGGAGAAGAGAAGTTTGTGGCACAACTTGACCAGAAGAAGGGATCGGTTGGTAGGACATGTTCTGAGGCATCAAGGGATCACCAATTTCGTATTGGAGGGCAGCGTGGAGGGTAAAAATCGTAGAGGGAGACCAAGAGATGACTACACTAAGCAGATTCAGAAGGATGTAGATTGCAGTAGGTACTGGGAGATGAAGAAGCTTGCACAGGATAGAGTAGCTTGGAGAGCGGCATCAAACCATTCTCATGACTGAAGACCACAACCACAACAACAGTTTTTTTTATTCTTACCGCAATGTAAGAGCGAGCCGTTCATGTGATGGAACGGAATTTACGATTTTCGTATTCTGGCGTTGAATTACATTTTTCAGCTTTTAGTGCAGTTCCTCAAAGTATGCTGCAGGCATTGTGAAGAAGTTAAAAACTTACTATCCGCACGCCGAAGTTCTTCAAAAAGAGTGTAGAATGTTCCCATGTCTTCCCTATTTTGGTTAATTGGATGAATCCAGCACTTCCGCTTCTTCCTAAGGAGCTTGATACGACGGTAGAGCAACCACATTTGCAATAGCTCGTTAAGTTCCCGGGCTCAGTCGCTGCAGTCATGTACTGTGCGCCTGGTGCCGGTGGAGGTTCGAGTCCTCCCTCGGACATGGGTGTGTGTGTTTGTCTTAGGGTAATTTAGGTTAAGTAGAGTGTAAACTAAGGGACTGATGACCTTAGCACTTAAGTCCCATAACATTTCACACACATTTGTTAACTTCCCATTTTCCGTACTAGACTCTCTCGCCTGATACTTTCTCACTCACCCTTGAGCAGCTCATCTGACTGTACAGTGTTTATTCCCAAGCCATACCACAGCTAGATCCCTCCAGTCTCCAGAACCGACTCTAAACCACATCCAGAAATATTTTACTTCTTTTATAAGTTCATAGGGTGCTAGAGAGCCATTGTCAGATGATCAAAAAATTGTTTTTTGGCAACACTCAACACAGTCTACATACTTGGAGAAATGCATAATACACACTGTGCCTTCTTACAATACATTTATTCACTACCATTTTGGATGATGGACCAATTTTGCAGTGGAAAAATTTGTACTGCGACAACTTCATGTGGCATGAAAGCCATTGAACCGAAAAAGTATATGCCACTGCTGATCTAAAATGGTAAGAACGTGACAGTAAATGCCATAATAAACACTTAACCAAGCAGAAACCAACACTGAAAATATGCTTGGTTAAGCAGGTATTATGGCGTTTCTCATTTTCTTCCATTTTCAAGTCAGAAATAGCGTATACGTTTCTGATTAAGTAGCGTATATACCATGTGAAGTTGTCATGTAGAATAAAATGCCAACGTTTCGGCCGACTTCGCAACTCTTCAGGGAGAGTTTTCTTCTTTTTCTGCAGCTCTAATGTATGCTCCCTTTTTTCATCCTCATCCTCCGTCCACTTCCCTCCGTCAGTTTCATCACATTAGCATCGTCACGCTTTTAATAATATCGTATTTTTTCATCTTTCTAATGCCACTTTGTTTCACAGACTATCGGCTGAAGAGCGCGTACATCGCTGCTGCCAGCCCGCCAACGCATCGAGGAACGGAAACAACAAAGGAGTGGAAAGGAACTGAAAACGGAACTGCTCTACGAGTGCCGCATTTTACACCTGTGCCACATATTCGGGACTATGGAAAACTTTCTGACTCAGGTGACCGTTCCTGTCTTAGCCCATCGCTCCATTCGCTGGCAGAAAAAACTATCTTGGGTTTAGTGCGTGCGTCCGGCCCAGAGTCTCGCCGGCTCCCCTCTACCTGCAGAAGCGGACGGGAGCTGTTGCCGCTGCCACTTCGCTATTCCGTTTCAGCGCCGCCCTCTTTTGTGCTCCGCTGAGCGCTACCGATTTTCTGCTACCCTGTATTTCCGTCCGGCCGCGGATTTGCGTCATCTGTCTACTCCGAGAACGAGCGTCTGAATATTCTGCTCGCTTTGCATATTAACATCTGCAGAAAATTTTACGAGCGAACCGTCCTTTTCTCAATTACACGCGCTGCTCCGTTCCTTGGAGCGACGTATGGAGGATCACAACGAGGAAAAGTCAAAAGCGGTGTGAAAGTAGCTAAATTCACACTTCAGGGCCTCCAGTTGGGGGCAGAGTTGTCGATCGGAGACGTGAACATATACAGGGTGTTACTAAAAGGTACGGCCAAACTTCCAGGAAACATTCCTCACACACAAATAAAGAAAAGATGCTATGTTGACATGTGTCCGGAAACGCTTAATTTCCATGTTAGAGCTCATTTTAGTTTCGTCAGTATGTACTGTACTTCCTCGATTCACCGCCAGTTGGCCCAATTGAAGGAAGGTAATGTTGACTTCGGTGCGTGTGTTTACATGCGACTCATTGCTCAACAGTACTAGCATCAAGCACATCAGTACGTAGCATCAACAGGTTAGTGTTGATCACGAACGTGGCTTAACAGTCAGTGCAATGTTTAAAAATGCGGAGGTGGCAGATGCCCATCGGATGTATGGATTCGCACGAGGCAATAGCCTTGACGCGGTACGTTTGTATCGAGACAGATTTCCAGAACGAAGGTGTCCCGACAGGAAGACGTTCGAATCAATTGATCAGCGTCTTTGGAAGCACGGAACATTCCAGCCTATGACTCGCGACTGGGGAAGACCTAGAACGACGAGGACACCTGCAATGGACGAGGCAATTCTTCGTGTAGTTGACAATAACCCTAATGTCAGCGTCAGAGAAGTAGCTGCTGTACAAGGTAACGTTGACCACGTCACTGTATGGAGAGTGCTACGGGAGAACCAGTTGTTTCCGTACCATGTACAGCGTGTGCAGCCACTATCAGCAGCTGATTGGCCTCCACGGGTACACTTCTGCGAATGGTCCATCCGACAATTTGTCAATCTTCATTTCAGTGCAGATGTTCTCTTTACGGATGAGGCTTCATTCCAACGTGATCAGATTCTAAATTTGCACAGTCAACATGTGTGGGCTGACGAGAATCCGCACGCAATTGTGCAATCACGTCATCAACACAGATTTTCTGTGAATGTTTCGGCAGGCATTGTTGGTGATGTCTTGATTGGGCACCATGTTCTTCCACCTACGCTCAATGCAGCACGTTGTCATGATTTCATACGGGATACTCTACCTGTGCTGCTAGAACATGTGACTTTACAAGTACGACACAACATGTGGTTCATGCACGATGGAGCTCCTGCACATTTCAGTCGAAGTGTTCGTACGCTTCTCAACAACAGATTCGGTGACCGATGGATTGGTAGAGGCGGACCAATTCCATGGCCTCCACGCTCTCCTGACCTCAACCCTCTTGACTTTCATTTATGGGGGCGTTTGAAAGCTCTTGCCTACGCACTCCCGATACCAAATGTAGAGACTCGTAGTGGGGACAGCTGTGATGCAATACGCCATTCTCCAGGGCTGCATCAGCGCATCACGGATTCCATGCGACGGAGGGTGGATGTATGTATCCTCGCTAACGGAGGACATTTTGAGCATTTCCTGTAACAAAGTGTTTAAAGTCACGCTGGTACGTTCTGTTGCTGTGTGTTTCCATTCCATGATTAATGTGATCTGAAGAGAAGTAATAAAATGAGCTCTAACATGGAAAGTAAGCGATTCCGGACACATGTCAACATAACATTTTTTCTTTCTTTGTGTGTGAGGAATGTTTACTGAAAATTTCCCCGTACAGTTTTGTAACACCCTCTATTTCTGCAGCACAGATCACGTTCCTCCATTACGAGAACACATCTGTTTATAATACGACTTAAGTACGAAGAGTGCAACGCACCAGATGTGATCTATTTAACTTAAAAACATGTTTCGGGAAGACATGGTCCCACTGACGAGTTCTGCAAAGAAGGAGAACACAAATTATTATGACATAAGTGACACCAATGTGCATGTTACATACCTCAAAAGTATTATTTCGTTAGGCACACTGGAAAACCAGCAAGCAGCTAACATGCACTGCCTAACATAAAGAACTACCTATTATACATACTATGGTATAACGCTAGTAAGTACTGGCGGCGCTTAAATTTCACACAGAGCTGTGTTCACTAACGAAAGTCAAGTGCCAATCATAAACCAAAGATTGATACAATAGTGTCAGCTGTGCAGCTATCTGCGCAAAGACCTTTGATCTTCCGTCTGTGTCATACCAAAATCTAAATAGAGTGGCTGGCAGGGGTGACCGAGCGGTTCTAGGCTCTTCAGTCAGGAAACGCGAGACCGCTACGGTCGCAGGTTCGAATCCTGCCTCGGGCATGGATGTGTGTTATGTCCTTAGGTTTGTTAGGTTTAAGTAGTTCTAAGTTCTAGGGTACTGATGACCTCAGCTGTTAAGTCCCATAGTGCTCAGAGCCATTTGAACCATTGTTATAACCTTCGCATCTATTGACATTCGACAGATCGTTCAATATATATTATCCCACAATGCGAGACTGACGTTCTCAGTCACGCTTTGTTATGAAAGTCGACAAGACAACTTCTTGCAAAACCCAAGTTCTCGTTAGAGCCTCATTCCGGCACACAGTTTTCAACTTCCAGAAAGTTTCAGAACAACGGTTTCTTTCCTGCAGTGCGAATGGTTATCTTCTAGATGCTACATGTATTTACTCTGTCAGCTATCCTCCTATTTTCATTCACTTTTCATTTACTTGCAAAACCCAAGTTCTCGTTAGAGCCTCATTCCGGCACACAGTTTTCAACTTCCAGAAAGTTTCAGAACAACGGTTTCTTTCCTGCAGTGCGAATGGTTATCTTCTAGATGCTACATGTATTTACTCTGTCAGCTATCCTCCTATTTTCATTCACTTTTCATTTACTGTGTTAGAAACTATAGTAAAGGTTGCGTAATTTTTATTCAGAGTCACAACCACTTTTACTTTACAGTCAGATAATGAACATCATTTGGGACAGAACGAGATTTTCACTCTGCAGCGGAGTGTGCGCTGATATGAAACTTACTGGCAGATTAAAACGGTGTGCCGGACCGAGACTCAAACTCGGGACCTTTGCTTTGCGCGGGAAAGTGCTCTACCAAGCACTTGCCCGATAAAGGCAGAGGTCCCGAGTTCGAGTCGCGGTCCAGCTCTCAGTTTTAGTCTGCCAGGAAGTTTCATTATTTGGGACAATTTATCATCAGGTAATGAAGCACGAAAGCAGTTACTGCTTGGTTTTAGACTAATTTTTTAAGTCTCTTACCGAAATAATCGAATGTTCTGAGTGATAACAGGAGGTCAAAATATCTCGACCCACTTACACAATTTTTCCGTGTTTGATTAAATTATAGACATCAGAACATCGACAAATGTTCATACACATCGTTTTCAAAAGAACGGATCCCATATTCATAATTCTACAACGAATGATAGATTTTGACATTTCATTCCACTTTTACTTTGGGAATATTACCATAAATGTCGAAGTTCACGTTTCTAGTACTACCGTCTTCACGTCAACTCGTTTCAGTCATTATATTAAATACATGATTTGCATGAATAAAGAACCGGTAAGGCTTGATGGATTTCCTTTTGTATTATGATTGACCTAGTTAAAAAAATACTTAAAATTATTCAGAATTTGTATGGTGATCACGATGTCAGCTAAACGATGTAATAATGACGTCAGAAGAAGAAGTTTATAAGACACTCTCTCGCTCAAAGTTGGATAGTGTGTGACAGTTACTGGTAGATGATACATGACATGTACAATTGATGGTTACTGAACTAACAATGCCTTCATGTGCCAGTTTACACAATGATTACATTGATGTCAGCCATGCTGAAATTCCGATAAAATGTCAGTAACATACTCATTTTTATCTTGAACTGATAAAAATATTACGTAAGAGTTCGTAATCCTATTTATTTCTTGAGCATGTTACCAAAGAAGCGACCTCAGTTCACAAAACCAGGATGTGAATGTACACCTCAATACTTGACAGGCGAAATGTCAGAACAAAAGTTGCGCTCTCCACTTGTCGTTGATATCCACTAAAGGGTTCTACGTTTTAAAAATAAAATAGCATGATAACAAGAAAGATAGATCAATAGAAGAACGCAACAAAACGAACGTTTTTTGTGAAAGCTATAAAAATTTTATAAAAATAATTTTAAAAAAGTTGTTACGGCTGGTAACAAATTGCGCTGCACGCCTTACAGTTCGTGTCAGCCGGTAAAATAAACTTGTTCTCTGCATTCAGTTTTACAGTCACACCACAATCTTTTCAAAATGTCCTCCGCTCGTAGTTGAGAGATGACGGAAACGGAAGCGGAATACTTTGTCACACAGATCTACCATTCGAGTTCGTCCAGCTAGGCGGGATTGTTCCGCTCGACATGTAAGTAGGCTCTTTAGGTTGTGGGATAATACAATCGAATGAATCTGTTCCAGAAATATAATCCAAGAAAGTGATCAAATCTTTAGTGGGATGTGATCAGGCTGTATCCTGCATAAACCATAGGTGCTGTGTCGATCCTGCAACGCTTGCAGTGTTCCGACAAAAACTGTTTAAAATTACAGCTTAACCTTATCTGTGTATCAGTTCTCGAATGAAAAAGTCCCCAGGTGTTTGTCTTCTGCATATAAACACCCCTGTTGGTTCAATTTTCATTCTGTAAGTTCACACTTCAGAAACAAAGTACAAGACACTCCAAATGAACGTGTCAATGAGTATTTTCTTCTTCCAGTACTAAGGTGGCTTTGTGTATTTGTTGTTATTTATGACGGCGTGTTTACTAATTGCAATTTCTCGTTTTAAATACTTCCGCTGTTAATTTTTTTCCCATGGATCATTAGTACTGTTCATGGTAATGACGTGGAAGTCGTCTTTTAACATACACATTACACATTCATATGTAAATATTACTACATGCTGACCTTTTACAACTGCTTTCTTTTTCCTTTTTAATACAGTTGTGAGTTAGTAATTCATGTCTTCAGCATTCTCACAGTACAGAGATAGGAATTCTACGGAACAGAAGGCATTGTCAAGCAAAAACTTTTACAGTTTGTTTACAGGTTACCTCTGCTGCATACCAGAAATTTCATGCCATTGGATACGGGGTCAAAAATTTTGGGAGCAGTATTGTACACCTGTTTTTGCTAAGGATGACCTTAATGTGGACTAAGGAATGTTACTTTTCCTGCTGGATTTGTTATTATGTACGTAATTGTTCATTCTGAGCTGCAGTGGATTTCTTACAAACTTACGTAGGGAATCAATACACTGTGAGGCGTTGGACAAAATACCTAACTTTTTATACAAGATACAAGTGAGCAGCACATATAATTCTTATAGGACTTTACCGAGCAATGAATATTTTAATTCTTGAAGTTGAGTTACTCCAGAATAGTATTCCACATTGCATTACTGAAAAAACTCGGCAAAATATATCACGTTCTCCCTCTCATAAAATTTTCAGTTATTTGAGGTGCATATGTTCTTGGACTAACTCCTTATTGTGCACTACAACCTTGCAGTCCCATTGGCACCGACATCACAAAAATTTGGTAGTGGCAGTAATGAGGAGGGTGTAAGCTCAGAGTATGCTGAAAAATAATCCATCCACACCGTAGCAAGAACCTAACCGCTCATTAGAAACAGGTCACCACGAGATCATCCACAGTACGTATAATCTTAAGTGCAGTACAAGCTAATCACAAGCCAGGCTATAAGAGTCTACACTCTCTGATCAAATAAAATGTGAGGGCTAACAGCTACTCCGAAAGAAAGTATTTCAATAACTGTGCAGAGTGCAAATAAAGTAGGACCCTTCATATAAAACAAGAGGGTATGCCCAGGCAATGAAATACAATGATGAAAAAAGCATACATGTTACATCGAGAAACAAATGAGAAAGATATCACCTTAAAAACCAAAAAATACCAGAATACAGTACATCTTAACACTAACGAAATGGCTTTAAACGAAGCAAGTAATCAGTTTTTCAAAACACTTACGAAGTCCAATATGTCGTGGTACATACAAATAGCATGGGAACATTCCATTTCCTTCAGTGTAATATCGAGAGCAAAGTACATGTCAAAATCAGTAACAGGAGTAACACAGTTGTACAATATAGTTTATGAAAATATTTTCCATATCATCGCAAGTACATCTCTATGTTAACATAAAAATATTTATATTAATATCTAGGCTAATTATTGCTGCAAAGGTAACACACAAGGGAATGATAGGAGCTCCACTAACTATGGGAACAAGTAGGACATAAGGAGGAAAACGAAATTTTGTATAGTGCACTAGGCCTTAATTAGCTATGGAAATAAATAATTTAAAGTCATTTGTCGTGCGTCAGTCAATGTCGAAAAAGAAAAAATTGTCGAAAATAATGAGTAAACTTATGTAAGAAACAAATCGAAAATGTGAACCTGTGGGGAAGAAAACACGTACAGAATTTGGTAAACATCATATAGTGTGCTGACAAAGGCAGTGCTTTACCTCTTTGCAACCTAGGGAGATCTGTAAAAAAGGATTAGTACAAACTTCGAAAATTCATTAGTGTAAAACCACGATACATGGTTCGACAAGGTGTCTGCCACATTGTCATTGCCTGAACGCTTACCATTTACTTCTACGTGTACCAAGATGACTGCACTAAGCTACTAAAGCATATAGATCTGTCACTCCTTAAGAAAATTATGGTAAGACGATGGCAAAAAGTAAACATTTAGAAGTACAAAGTTGGTCTGTAACAGTTAATTACACAGGATTAAAATGTGCTAGTTGTAAAAAAAATGGAAGACTAGGGTTCACCATAAACATCAAAGAAAATATAAGCCTCACTCTATAATAGAACTGTATAAAGGTAATAAACAAATTACAAAGCACTCTACAATCTGTCCCTAAATATAAGGTAAATGAAGCATAGCATGACCTACATACAACATTCTTGGAAAGACAAAGCAAGAATAAGGAAAATGATAAGACATAAATTAGGTGTAGTAGTATCATTTGTGTATATAATCCGTAAAGCTGTGTATGTGTTTCCTAAATCATTTGGTACACATGAGAAAGATATAGTTTCCGCAAGAAGAAATAGTCAGAGTAATTCTGTAGATTATTACTAGGCATGAAAATAATGTCGTAGTATATGGTAGTAATTAGACTAGAAATGTACATTGCTGTAAGATGTAGCATGGCTGTAGCTTGCTGTGTTGCTCTCAAAGAGGAAAGGAAAAAAATGTTTCCAAGTATATCTAGGGTTGTATAAAAATCTGATAAAAGTGTCAACTGCATATCATACAAAAGAAACTTTTGTGTAATAACAAATAGCCGTAGAACAGTTACTATTGTCAATGTGCCATGACTAATCCGAACTCACCTTTTATACATATAAACCAGAAATATCATCACGTGAAATAAAATCGACTTCAACAAAAACAGGGCCCTTAAGCCCTAATCATTCCCACAAATTATTCATCATCATCATTATCAACTCATCAGGAACTTTACATAATACTACATATACATAAATCACATAAATCATTATCATATATCTCATTAGATAACGTCAGTAATCCAGAATGAGATTTTCACTCTGCAACGGAGTGTGCACTGATTAGATTAACATCAGTAACCTTCATAATCAAATTCATAAATATGCAATAAACGTCATAATACAATTCATCTGAAATACACCAAAATAAAATACCCTGTTCAACATACGTTGTCCCACAAACGAGAAACACTCCATAGCCATAAGTATAAAACATACAACACTGTACACAAAAAACTTGCAATAACAATCGATCCTGAGAAGAGGAAATTGTAGCTCTGAGCAAATGTTCCATCTGACAGAAGCTAAAAATGTACGAAAGCAACAGACTATGGTTGGCATCAGACAAATGGTAAAAAAAAATTCTCCTGGGCAACAACATTGTAAATCCAAATGTAAGTGCACGTGCAATGTTATAAGAAAAGACAAATAGGCTGTAGTGATATCACAATGTAAGTGTGTTGTCTGTAAAGTTGTGTACATGTGTCTTATTCATAGAACTCTGTGAAAAGTCACAAAATCAGGCTAGATAGAACATTGTAAAACAATATATGACAACCTAAGTTGTAGTCATACCAATACGATAGTAAACAAATTCTCACTGTAGGTAAGTTGTCTGTGAAGCTGTGTGAATGTGTCCTATTCGTGAAAATCTTTGACATTCGTAATGTGGTGTACCAACCAATATTTCTGTTTGAAGAAAGGAAATACAGGCGATTAATGTCTTGTCCCCGCCATGGAGGCTCTGATCAAAATTTAAAGTAATCATACTGTCTCCGGTTTGTAACATAATACGAGTCGTTGAAATTCAGCACTGCTTTATGTCCATTTACGAAATCGAAGCCCAGAATGATTTCAGTTGTCAATAATGGAACGATAACAAAATTGGTGAAAAATGTGTGATCTTGCGTGGGAAACTGTGAGTGAGTTTGAGATTTGACTTCAACGCTTTTACGAGGTACATCTGCATTTATTTTGATTTTATTGAGAGGTAAAATACGTGTTTGCCAACCTGAATGGTAATAACAGGATGATAAAAACGTTTCAGGGGCTGTTCAGATTCACGTAACAGTAAATCGCTGATGTCTTCTAAGCGGATCATATCCTCTATAATATCTGCTGAAGACGATGTACCCTGTGTTGGCGCGGCGTCGGCATCATGTGACACCTGGTCCGCTAGTTATTGTTGCGTAGCGGATGCGTTAGCAGATGCGACTTTAATGATCTGAACAGTGTGCTGGGGTTCTGAATGCTTTTGATTACCTTGTTACCGCTGAAAATGTGAATCTGGTTCATTTAAGAATAAATACTGGCTGTTATTAAAGTACCCTTCATTTCTGTAATTATGATGAAAATTTCTATTTCCCTGTTTATTCCCATTGTGACCTTGAAAATGTTGGGCATTGCCATAGGAGTTTTGCTGGTACGGCTGCTGTCTGTTGCTACGGAAATTGTTTCTGTGTACTAAATTATTGCAAGAACTGTATTTAGTAAATAATTGCTGCTGTGACAGCTGTTGCGGCAAAGGCTGATATACGTGTTCTCCTGAATTATCATTTTGCTGACTAGACTGTGGAAAATTGTGGTTCTTCTGTTGGTAGTCATTAGAAAAAGTTTGGTTCTGCTGAAAATGCGGTTACTGATTACCATTAAAATTCTGATTGTTGTTGTCAAAATTCATGTTAGTACGTCTTTCATTCCCAAACTAGTTGCCCTTATTGCAATTGAAAAACGTACCAGAATGACCACCGTTGTGTTTGCAGTGAAAATTACGAATGTTTTTAAGAAAATGTATATTATTTTTCTGTTAAGAAAATGACTGGTCAATTTCAAGTAAGTGTAAAAAGTCACGAAACGCATGTTGTTAGATGTTTGTTGACCTGCTGTTAATGCACTTTTCACATTCCCTGAAAGTTTTGAAATGCAGAGGTGAATCAAATCTGCCGGGCTGGGCTCACTTAAACGTTGGTTTCGTAGTACAATGTATTCAAAGCATTGTGTCAACGTCTCAAAATTTTAGTTGTTGAAATCTGATAAATTAACTAATGCGTCTTTTCCTGCACGCTGTGTCGTCTCATACCAGTACGCTGCGAGGAAAGCACTTTGAAATTCCTCAACCAAGAAACATTGGCGTGCAATAGGTCGCATTCTCGTCGATGGTTCCTTCTCAAAAAAGCTACAAATAAATTCTATTTTATGACAGGCAGGCCAGTTGGGAGGCAAAGAATAGTTGAATTGCTGAATCCAGTCCAAGGGATGTTACATTTAGAACCATTTCGAAACACCTTGAATTTCTTGACAGATTAAAATGCTTGTAGTCGAATCCATTGGTTCTAAAATTACGAAAAGAGTGCTGTCGTCTGAAAAAGGTGCGAGAGTTTTCATGTCATTGTAAAAAATCTCTTTCTCCACTGGTTTAGTAAGCTGACGTTGCGGAGAATGTTCGATACTCTCAAAGGTACAAAGTTGGCATAATTATGGGAGCAGAGAAATGGAATCAATCTCATAGAAAAGCGAGCATTAATTTTATTAAGTTCCTGTCTGATTTGGCGATTAATTTTTCGTCAGCGAAATGGACCGGCTGTGTGCCTTCAGACTGATGGTCATGGTTTAATTTTAATTGCGCTACTGTGTCGCCGAGTTCACCATATTCAGTTTTGAGATTGTCGTAGTCCTAATGTCTTTTAGTAGTATCCGTTTTAAGTGCCTGTAATTGTACAGCATGATAACGCGGTTTGTTTTGCTGAGTAGTAACAATTTCACTGGGTACCGACTTTCTAATTTCAGCAATAAGTACGGCTTTGTACTGCTGCTGAGTTTCAGAAATGGTATTAAGTTGTTCATCGACAGCTACTTCTCTGTCTTGCGCGCCGCTATGGTAAAGCTGCAAATTATTATATCTGTACAGGCACACTCGTGAGGTGCAACGAGTTCTCTGTTAGATGCAAAGCCATTTATTTTCAGAACACACTTGTTTCCTTTTCTACTTCTGAATAAACCGTGATCAATTGAAAATTGTAAGTGAAAGGTAGGTGAAAAGTGGCGCTGCAGTTATAAAACAGTGACATAAAAATTACCTTATAATAATAAATATATAATAATAAAAGATTCCATCACACCCCCTCCTTCTCAAATCAGTTATCATTACATAATCATCTTAATTAAAAACCTCGATATATTGAGACCTTACATTTGAAACATAACAACTGCTTCCTCACTTTAAGACAGCAAACCACTATCTGCTACTGTGCCAATGCTCACATCAAAGATGATAACCTAACCCTCCGACACGCTTACAACATGGCTGCTCGCTAACACGTAACAGCTCGAGAGCAAAGATATGACATTATTGCACAATCGATTAATTCTCAAATGACACTTACCAAGGATTGGAATGAGAATTTGGGAGAATTTTGGAGGATGTAAGATCGAAAAAGGCAGAAGAAATAGATAGGATTCAATCAGAATATCTAAAATCAATAGGGGAAGTGGTAAGAAAACGTCTATCCACGTTGGTGTGTAGAATGCATGAGTCAGAAGACATTCCATCTGACTGTCGGAAAAATATCATCCACACAATTCCGAAAATTGGATGATCTCACAAGTGCGAACATTATCGCACAATCAACTTGACAGCTCATGCATGCAAGTTAATAACAAGAATAATATACAGAAGGATGGAAAAGAAAATTGAGGTTGTGTTAGGTGACGATCAGATAGGCCTCAGGTAAACTAGGGACTCCGGAGAGGCAATTCTGGCGTGACGGTTGATAACGGAGGCAAGACTAAAGAAAAATCAAGACACGTTCATTGCATACATCAACCGCGAAAAAGAGTTCGACAGTGTGAAATGGTACAAGATGTTCGAAATCCTGAGAGAAATTTGTAGGATAGACGGGTAATATAGAATATTTACAAGAGCCAAGAGGGAATAATAAGAGTGGATGACTGAGATGAGATGCTCGGACTAAAATGTGTGTAAAACTGGGATGAAGTCTTCCGCCCCTCCTGTTCAATCTGCACATCGAAGAAGCAATAATGGAAATAGAAGCAAGGTTCAGGACTGGAATTAAAATTCAAGGTGAAAGATTATCAGTGATGCGATTCGCTGATGCCTTCGTCATCCTGAGTGAAAGTAAAGAAGAATTACACAATCTGCTGAACGGAATGAACAGTCTAATGGGTACACAGTATGGTTTGAGAGTAAATCGGAGAAAGACGAAGGTAATGAGAAGTAGTAGAAATGAGAACAGCGAGAAACTTAACATCAGGATTGATGGTCACGAAGTCAATGAAGTTAAGGAATTCTGCTACCTAGGCAGTAAAATAACCAATGACGGACGGAGCAAGGAGGACATCAAAAGCAGACTAGCGCTAGCAAAAATGGCATTCCTGGACAAGAGAGGTCTACTAAAAAAAAGACATTAATTAGAGGAAGATATTGCAGAGAATGTACTTGGAGCACAGCATTGTATGGTAGTGAAACATAGACTGTGGGAAAACCAGAACAGAAGAGAAACAAAGCATTTGAGATGTGGTGCTACCGGTGAATCTTGAAAATTAGGTGAACTAATATGGAAAGAAATGAGAAGGTTCTGCGCAGAATTGGAAAGGAAACGTGGAAAGGAATATGTGGGAAACTTGGACAAGGAGAAGGGACAGGATGATAGGACCTATGTGAAGGCCTGAGGAAATTACTTCCATGGTACTAGAGAGATCTCTAGAGGACAGAAACTGTAGAGGAAGACAGAGATTGGATAACATCTAGCAAATAATTGAGGACGTAGGTTGCAAGTGCTACTCTGAAAGGAGGATGTTAGCACAGGACAGGATTTCGGGGGGACCGCATCAAACCAATTAGAAGACTGACGACCCCCCAAAAATTTTAACTTTCTAAAAATAAATTACCTAAAAATGCAGAGAGAGAACTGTCTCGTCTGGTACCTCTTCTTATCCTAGTCTGTTTGTGGCATTGCTGTTTATTCTTATGTTCTACTTTTTATATAAATTGAGATTTAATGATTTATCTCTCGAATCTATTAGAATTTTATTCAACATTCCAAACAGCATCATCCAGTTCAATCTGTGGAAAGCCTTTCCGTGGCCAATGAAAGCGACATGCATTTTCCTCTACAGCTTAATTCTTCCTTTTAAGATTATTCGTAATTTAGCTTCTTACATATTTATTAGTCTTATCATAATTTTTAGTTAATACTAGCTTTTAGTCTCTCCTTACCAACACTGACTAGATTTTGTGTAATGTGGATTACTAGTACAGAAGTTAAGCAATACGAACAAGCATAAGCATTTGCTTCCTTAAATGTGGAACTGTTTGACTTTCTACTAATTCCGTAAGTGGTGTTCCATCATCGCAGAAAACAAACGTACATTTGCACAATCATTCTTTCGCCTTATGTCTAGCATCCTTTCAAAACTAAGGATCGTAGTTATTCGTCACAGGCCCTTTGTTATCGTTCAGGTTGTTTGAAGGATTGTCGAATTTGTTCTAGGTAATTGGCGGTCTCATGAATTCATTTTTCCATTCAACCTTTGTATTTATGACAGAAAAATCATCTTTGACATTTGTTACATCATATACTTCTTCAATGTATTTTTCCCTCCTTCCAGCTATTTTTTTCATCTTCAAATGGAGTTCTACATTTTTATATCTTTTATTGCGTCCACCTACAAGCTACTTCTTATGTTCAAGTGGAATGTTACCATTTTTTTTATATTTAACTTGTTGCTATGAGTTCCACTTTTATTTCTATGCAGGGTACAGTTCCCATTTTGTGTTGGAGTTTTCTGTATCGGCCAACACCGATCAATTGGTAATACTCTCATTCGAAAGTTATAACTGCCCCTTGATTCTTCTGCTCATACTTCTTTTTGCTTTGCAGTTACAATACCTCTTCTGGTGCTTGTCAAGGGACGCGATGGTCCAGCAGAGCCGCCAGACAGCAGCACACAAAGTTTTGTATTGGACGACTCATCTGTGAACTGCACAACAACCGTGTTCTCACGGAACATTTTTTAATTTTTTGGTTAATGTGATTCACTGCCAAACCTCTGCAACTGACGTCAGTGAGAAAGATTCCTCCTAACGTGTCTTCAACTGTAAGTGTCTCGTGTGTGACCTTTGGCAATTGTGTCTGCCGAGCTGAGTCACATCTGTGCTGTTAATAATAATGATGACGATGAGAGGGGAAGGAAGAGGTCGAAACCCAATACCGGCATACAGCCTGCTCCTCTTAAACAACACCGAAGGCACCACAGAACATACTGACCTAAATTATACCAACAGTGTCTCGTGTACACGAAACACTACCGACAGGGCTATAATCCGGCTTAGGACGCTGGCGCAATGTCGGGTGATCAGAAACTTGATGCTTCTACCTCTTATTGTTTTGCCAACCAATTAATGGGGATGGAAAAGTCTCCTACCACCTTCGCATTGGCTACCTGCGAGGCACACAACAACATGAAAACATCCGTTCGCCATCTCTGCTACATACATGAGCACAAAGTGAATCACTGGCTCTGTCGACTTAAAGGCAAATTCTTTACTTCAGTGACTGAATAACTGCAGATGGTAACGCCATTGTACGCCATTCTTTTGAATCTCCTACACGCAGTCATTGTGCTAGCTGGACTGCTGGGAGAACTTATGAACTCACGAATAGTTTCTTCCTCCGATGTGATTCCTGCAATACTCGAATCTCCCTCCACGTCAGTACGTGGGGTTTCCTTCGTCTTCATTTAGTTGTAGTTGTTCCTTCGCGTTTAAACTTCACACTCACATCACCGACGGTCTACATGAAGAGTTTTAGTAGTGATGCAATGATCCTGGTGGATTTTATACCTATTCACTTTCATGTTCACATTCGAAGTCACTGAGCTAACCCGCTTGTCCCACTCTCCTGTACTGCCTCTCTACTGCCAACTAAATTTTCCCCGCCAAATTTTAAACTGAAGGGTCCACGACTAGTCACATCTAATGACATTTTGCAATGTTTCATATTATCACAGTACTTCATTAACACTCCAAACAACATGAGGTCTAACATACAACTCATTTGTCAATAGGCCTCTACTGCAGTAAAGTTATTTCAACCTTCTCAGTACCAACAGTTTAACAGATATAAAAGAGTTTAACTTACGTTACGTATTTCTGTGATATATTTTACAAGTGTTTCACTAATCGATAATATTAGATACAAGAATATTATAGTAAAGAAAAATCAAAAAGAATGAGAGATATAAAGAAAATAAAAGTGGTCAAAATACACCTGAATTAAGATCATCTGAAAAACAACACAGTTGTCAATATCATATCATACTGCGAAATGTGCCTACTTAATGCAGATGAGTTCCAGATTATAAGTAACAAAACTTGGAGCCGATATACAGCATGTGTAACATTAGTATATCTTAATCTATACTGAAATGGTAAATGTTGTTTACTAAGAAACGACCCTGAGGCATTGCCTACTTTTATTACAATCTCTGCTGCAAAAGTTACCTTACGGTTGAACAGATCAGTAGCAAAAATTTCTGCAGTAACAATTTATCTGTTCTCAGCAATACAAACATACATGTATGTACAGTTAGCAATAAGTGACGTAAATTATGCGAATGTGTTGATTTACAGGAAATTACTGATTGTCACATTCCTGAAATATTATATTATAAAATATTATAAACATTTTTAGTATTTTGACAGCGGGAATTACAAAAAGTAAAAACATCCTTTTCGTTTGCTATCACTGCTGATGAAAGTTGTGTTTAAATAATAAACATAGCTGTGAAAGTTCTTTTTATATAATAAAAATATGACTGACGTAGTACTTCTGATTGTAAGATCTAAGCTGCAATAATAAATGAACTGTCGTAATGAAACTTGTACTGCCGTAATGTGAAGGCAAAGCTCCATTCTAATAATAATTAATTGTAGGAATGCAAAAAGAAAATATTTCATTCTGTAAAAGTTATTAATTGGACTGCAAGAATTTTGAACAGTATAAACTGCCTGATCAATGAACTTTTACATAAATCCAACTATAATTATTGTACTTTTTGGAAAACTAGTCACAAAAACTGTCTCTCAATGACACAAGTTATCTCTGATTGAATAAATAAAAAAACTTCAAAATATTTAGTCCTTACCTGTAGTCTGCGCAAATCTGGATAACGCATTGCAGTACTTCTCTGCCTTGCGCGCGGCTATGCTAAAGCTACAAATTACTATATATACACAGATGCACTAATGAGGTGCAATGAGTTCTCTGTTAGTTGCAAATCGAAGTATTTTTCGAACACACTTAGTTCCTATTCCATTAAAAAAATGGTCAGTTAAAAAACTTTAAGAGAAACATAGGGGAAAATGAAATAATGGCATAAATGAAAACACTAAGTATTTTTGGATACTGTGAAAAAGTGCTTATGGATGATATGAAATTTAATGAATGTCTTAACATCCATGTAATACACATTCCCATCTTTCAAATTTAGCAACTCTCAGTACACTAACCAAGTTAGTCAGATGACGCACCGATAGTGAAAAAAGCAACGTCATTATAATATTTACTTATGAAATTCCACTTCTGGTATACACGTAGTTCGATTAAGCTTTCTTCTTCTCAAATCAGTTCCCATTACAATCTTGATATAATCATGTTCATTAAACACATTGATAAAATGAGGCTTCACATTTCGAACCTAATATTACAATTGCTTCCTTACTCCAATACAACTTAACCATATCTGACCCTGTGCCTCCACCCATTCCAAAGATAATAACCAAATTTCTGCAATACAGCTTTACAACATCGCTGCTCGCTCACAATCGATTAAGATACCAAAATTATACATGATCCCTGTCACTGTTATACTGAGGAGGACGTCTCAGGAATTTCATTTCTGGGGAAACGCAACGAACAAAAACGTGATCCATGGGGAATAATCACAGATATGGACCTCTGAAATATAGTGCTACAGAAAAATGTTTAAAAATACTATGGATCGTTGAAGTACAGAAACATAGTGAGGTGGGAATATGATTAAACACAGAAGAAGTGCCAAGTTAGTTTTACATATTTTGAGAGCTCCATGTATATACACATGTTAATAGCAGAACGGAGAAAGAGAAAAGGGAGACAAATTGTCGTGGTCACAGGTGTGTTGAGCTACAGAGACAGGAACTGAAGTGCAACGGCTTCAGTAAAATAATGTTGTGCTTATATTAATGCCATTCCCATATTAAAAGCAATCGTAGAATTGGATTAGCCTCTATGTCATAATTCTGTGCCTGTTTATGCATTTCTGCACTTGCAAGGAGCAGTCGCATGAAATCGAGAGAAATGGAAAAAGAGTAAGTAACTGTTCAATATTTCAAAAATAATCACCGTAATTGTACTTACATTTATCCTACTGTGAGACAATGCTTTCATGGAAAAATGTTTTCGAATGCCTACGGATCCAAGCTTGTACCCAGGCGTGCACCACTTCATCTGTAGCAAACTGACGGCCACGAATGTGTACTTCTACATCTACATGGATACTCTGCAAATCAAATTTAAGTGCCTGGTAGAGAGTTCATTGAACGTTCACAATTCTCTATTAGTCCACTCTCGTATAGCGCGCAGAAAGAATGAACACCTATATCTTTCCGTAGGAGCTCTGATTTCTCTTATATCTTTGTGATCGTTCCTCCCTATGTAAGTCGGTGTCAACAAAATATTTTCGCATTCGGAGGATAAAGTTTCTGATTGGAATTTCGTGAGAAGTTTCCGTCTCAAAGAAAAACGCCTTTCATTTAATGATGTCCATCCCAAATCCTGTATCATTTCTGTGACACTCTCTCCCATATTTCGTGATAATACAAAACGTGCTCTCTTTCTTTGAACTTTTTCGATGTACTCAGTCAGTGCTATGTGGTAAGTATCCCACACCGCGCAACAGTATTCTGAAAGAGGATGAACAAACGTAGTATAGGCAGTCTCCTTAGTAGGTCTGTTACATTTTCTAATTGTCCTGCCAATGAAACGCAGTCTTTGGTTAGCCCTCCCCACAACATTTTCTGTATGTTCCTTCCAAGTGTGAATTTCTTCAAGGCTCCAAATACATGGAAATTGCATGGGGAGAGATCGGTACTATATGGAGGATATATAAAGGCTTCCCAGTGACACTTCTGCAGCGTAGTCGAAATAGTCTTGTCCACCTTTGGACTCACAATTTCCATATTTTTGGAGCCCTGGAGAAGGACATTCGTGGCCGTCTATTTGAATTAGACAAAAAGGTGCACTTCTGGTTACAATCATGGCTACTCAGGCTACCGCATTGATTTTTCCATGAGATAATAAACGCTTTACTTACTTTCTTCCATCCGTCTCGTTTTCATTTAACTGCTTCTTATAAATATGCGACAGAGTGTCACACGTGTTCCACGAGGAGTGAGCATATCACACTGTCGCTTAACTGGAGAACGTCAAGCAGTTAATAGAGATGGTAGGGAAACACAAGAGTCATGACGATTGCCTGATGTAACTCGCAGTTGAAATTCTGTGCTGCTCTATCATATAACTCCAATTATCCACTACCCGACTGATTAGTTTACATTCCAATTTCAACTGCGTGAGCTAATGACTGACTAAGTGACGTTTCCAGTTCTCAGAGCAATATGCTTGCCAGATAACCTAACTGCACATCATATTTAATGTAAAAATTCTGTCGCTCGCAATTAACGTTTTCAAGAAATTATTTACTCGTATGACTCTTAGCTCGACGTTACTAGAACTGGTAAATACATTTATGTAGACCCGCGGTCGACAAGCCACTGTGTCTGCTAACTGGATCCAGAAACATGTACACTGAATGGAATCGAGACACGGAGATGACAAGTTTCCAGTCAAGTATTAAAGCGTGCTTTTCGATCAGACGTTTCCGATAGTTCCATGAAACACCATCAAACAAAACCAGAAGATTCCCGGTTAGCTAAGGTTGAAGTATTCCGTTATAATTAAAATTACTGTTTCCGTTTAGAATACAATTGTCCTCCTTTGAAAACGTAAATAAAAAAAAAAAAACTTTCCACGAGTAGGTAGAGAGTTTAAAGTATTTTGTCTTAAGGTCCACACAAAGTGAAAAGTAACGAAAAAGCAGGCTATATCTACTGGAATCGTTTCATCACCAACAAGGCGGAGACCAGAGTGCTCACAAATACGATAGCTAACTCGTCATCTTCAGCAAAAATACAAGAACTTCATACACCAGCGGACAACTACTACAGCAAGCAAAAGGAGCATCTGGTACAATAACTACGTCTGTGAACTGCGGCTTGAATAACTAAGCAGCGCGGAGATGTGTTCAGTAGATGGACAGAGCGAAAACGAGACGAACAAGTTAGAACACGCATTGAGACACTTAAATGTTTTTGTTTGTTATTAGAATATTCAGGACAAAATTAAGTTGTTTGTACTGATGTTTTGACTGTCCAGAAAATGAGAACCGTCACCAAGGAAAAATAAGGTGAAATCGGAAAAATAAGTAGTCAGCTTCCGTTGGAAAGTATATACATCAGCGGACCCGCTGGTTCTTGGATCTGTAGTGGAACCAACTGTAAATAGCAGTTTGTGCTCATACAGCTCTGTAGCGCAGTGCACAATTCGTGTTACTTGTAAGTTTGCAAGTACAAGTTGTAACAATGGAAATAAGTGCTTACATTTGTAAATTTTTCTTTGTTTTCCAAAATAATGGCTGCTAAGGCTTTCAACATTTATGTGTTCTTGAACAGTGAGGTTTAAGGCTAATGTTTATGACCAAAAAGGATGTATGTAGATGTTTGGCTAAAAAAATTGATTAGGGTAGTAAAATGTAGGCTGAACTTACGTAAACTGGACCCCTTCAGTTACGTAAACCGGAGCCCTTACTTTTTCATTTTTAGTGTCTGGCGTATTTTTATTTTTATTCTTTTGGTATTCTACTGCACAATAGAAGATGGCAAAGAGGACCATTTATCAAAGAATGTGGAGTCCTCACACCGCAATCCACTACTCACGAACCTACGGCAAACCCACACTTCTCACTCATGGTAAAATTTTACAGTTATTGAAACAAGAAAACTACTTTATCTAAGTTCCGCTACTACAATAAGGTGTTAAAAACTGACTACAATAATCAGAAACTTACTTTACAAGGGAAGCAGCTGCTATTATTAACAGTATTAATCAACAACAAATGAGAACATAACAAAAGAGTAACACAGAAAGAAAATCAAACGTCTAATGACACAGTAACGAAACTGAAAACAGTTCCCAAAAAGTTCTTCTGCACTTATTTCACCAGAAAATACCAAGAAAGCCGGTTGAAGACTACTAAAGTTCCTAAATAAACCACTATATACGAACAATTAATTAGTACTTAGCTTTCGATGCGATGATACAGCTGCAACTGGTCAGCGCGGAATGTAAACATAGGTAAGAGATTAAGTTGCTCGATACGAAACACTCACAAATATCAGGTCACAACACAAGAAAGGCGGAGGTGAATGAAGAAACCACTAATAAGTAACTTATATACTAAATGTTATGACAAGAACCGTTAAAATATGTATATGAAGCCTAAAACATATAAAAACTTAGAGAGCGATCTCACACGCAGTCACGCGCTTATGACGTCACACCAAAGATTTCTCTTATTAACATCACACTCAGACAGTTTGACTTGATTCTGGATTATAATTCCTGAGGCATGCCCTGCTTCAGTTCAGACAATAAGTAAATAGCTAAAATGATAGATTATTTTTGATACTGTCGTTTGGATCAGTGTCTTCGGTTTTTGCTCAAGTGGTGTAGGCTCCAAACCCAATGCAGTTTAGTATAATTCCATTCTGTTCGATAAATTCTTCATTTGAATGTTCCTGCGAAACGGCATACCGGTCATGAACGTCAGAGCAGAGAGGGCTTTGAGACGATGTCAGCCTAGAGTAAGCTGAACGACCCCCCTCTAGGACGACAACGAGACAGCAGCGGCGACTTGGCGAAGAGAAAATAATGCGCCCCTCTGCCTGGCCGCATCCCAGTTGAAGACCAGCCGTTCTACGAATGCTACAGCAACGACTAGTGAACTGTATTGTTTCACTTTTATTAGGAGTTGTACAGACTGAAATGAAATGTAGTGTGGCTAGGGCCTCCTGTCGGGTAGAGTTGTCGCCTGCTTTAAATCTTTCTAGTTAACGCATCTTCGGCGACTTGCGCATCGATGGGAACGAATGATGATAATAAGACAACACCCAGTCCCTGAACGCAGAAAATCTCCACCGGGAATAGAACCCGGGTCCCTCAGCATACCATTCCGTCGCGCTGACCACTCAGCTATCGAGGCGGGCAGTTGTATACACTGAAGTGACTTCTTATCTGTCTGTCTCCATTTGCTTGCGACACACCATTGCAAATTCCCAAAGTTAAGTATTGTCATATATCTCAATGTTAAAAAAAATCATTAATACGATTTTCTTGAATAGTTGTCTAGCGATCCAAGGAAACGAGTTTCCTAGGCACCCCATATTCGTCGAGTAGGTAGAGTACAATACTGAACAAGAACAGTTAGGAGTAATTCAAGTATGGCCCCAACTACACTATCCAAAGACAACGACAAGAAAGGTTGCTGTTTTGGAACAAGAGTTTTAAAAGCAAGTTACACCTCGGATTTAAACTTTTAGAAAAAGCTTCGCGACCTACATAACCTGAACATATTTTGTCTCACATAATTAAAAATTTATCAGAAAAAAAATTGGAGCGGAATACGGCTACTCTGTTAAGTGCTCCACTTAAATTTACTTTGATTTTATTTTAGTTATTTTTTTCAGTCATCAGTTTTGTGACTATTTGATTCGGCCCACCACGGATTCCTCCCCGTGCCGACATTTTCGTCTCAGAGTAGCGAATGGAACTTATATCCTTTGTTATTTTCAGTGTGTATGCAAATCTATGCCTGCCTCTACAGCTTCCTCTAGTAACATGTAAGTTATTACCCGATATCAGTTCTCAGGGTTTGCCATATGCTCCTCTCCTCGGTGTTTCTCTGGAGAATCTTTTCACACCTTACCGGATCAGTCCACCTAATTTACAACATTTTCCCACAGTCCATGTCTCCCTGCCACACAATAGTGTGCTATGAAACGTACATTATCCGAAGTTTCTCTCTCACACTAGGACCTACGCTTGAAAGAAGTAGACTTCTCTTGGTTGGGAATGACCTTCCTGCCTGTGCAGTCCGCTTTAGATGTCCTCCCTTCTCCTCATTTCTGCTACTTCTCATTACTTCCATCTTTTTTCGATTTACTCCCAATCCATTTTCTGCACTCATTAGACTGTTCATTCCATTCAGTAGGTCCGGTAATCTTCTTCAGTTTCGTTGAGGACAGCAATGTCACTAGCCGAATATTAATCACATTCTTCACTTATATATTCGTCATTGCAAATGGACGTATAGATGAAGAGGAGAGGTGAAAGACTACATCACTCTGTTACGCCTTCGCACAAGCAAAATGGCTTGGCTGGGTGCCACAGCTTGTACTGTAACGGATGTCTTGACTACAACTCTCAAGCCTGACGTGCTACTAACTGCCTATGAAATTTTACGACTGTAATTCATAATATGTGTAGTTAAAGCGTTAAACTCTTTGGTTGAAACTGGATACAAATGTTTAACGTTGTACCGCGCAAAAAATAATTAAATAAATAAATAAATTGCAGGGAATAACAGCTAATTCAGGAGGCTTATTTCTTTTAGAAAGTTCGTCAGGTCTGTGCACAATGTTTCAACTAACATGTGGAGGTCTATAAGGTATGTTTTATGTGTGTTTGGCAATAAGGGACCCACAGTCTCTGCTGTCACGTTACACAATAAATATTGGCAATATGCGCCTTGTGTTTTGGTAGGAAGTTGCTCTAGCTACTCACGATGCTTGCTATTGACAACATTAACCCCTACTAACTCCTTCAATCTGAAACTTACATACAGTACTGATCGGTTTTTGTCTAGGGCTTGTCTTTCAGGAAGGGTGGGTACAACAGTAACACATTGCAGTTTGCACAGCTGTACTGATGAAGAACATTTTTTTCTGTCATTTTCTCTAAAGTAATGAAGAGTAACCACGAGTTCACTCAATGCAAAACGGTTCAAATGGATCTGAGCACTATGGGACTTAGCATCTGATGTCATCAGTCCCCTAGAAATTAGAACTACTTAAACCTAATTAACCTAAGGACATCACACACATACATGCCGGAGGCAGGATTCGAACCTTCGACCGTATCAGTCGCACCATTCTGGACTGAAGCGCCTAGAACCACTCGGCCACCACGGTCGACTCATTGAATGCAGTTCTTCTTCATTTGCACATAGGCGCCTATGAGGACTCGCATCCTATGGTAACTGCGTATTACGTGCTTGCTCACTGTTCTGCTGGTATTTTTGCAGAAGCATAGTTGACTGAACTAACAAACAGAACAAATCCTAATTGTGTAAGTGATAATTCTTTCTGTATTTGACTAGTTTTTATTTTCTTCTTTTTTAATAACATCTCATGTCGTGTCGCACGTCAAGGACATCATATTCATTGTCTGGCAGTTTTTACTATACTTTGCCCGGCCGGTTAGCTGTGCAGTCTAACGCATTGCTTTCTGGGCGAGAAGGCGTGCCGGTCCCCGGGACGAATCCGCCCGGCGGGGCCGAACCGCACAATAACTCTGAATAACCCTGGGTTCAGTGTGAGGCGGCGGTGCGGTGAGTGAACTGCTGTAGCCTGTTGTGGGGTTGTGAATCACTGACGGCTACAACGGGAGCGAAGTAGTTCTGTCGTTTCTAGGTCCTCAGTTCTATACAATACAGGTCCTCAGTTCCATACAATAACAATACACTATACTTTTAATTTGTTCCTTAACAAACGACTTAAGTTACACCAATATGACAATCCCTGTATGCTCAAATAATGAACCAAATGTTGTTGCCATGAAACCTGACATAAAATAATACTTATTTTGATCATATATTGAGACAATCGCTATGTACAGTTTTACAAACATGGCTTTACCAAGGAAATTACTTAATGACAACACTCATTTACGGTTACCTACTTTTGTAGCTGACAGCGAGGGCACGGTTCAATAAGGCATTTATAAATCAATTTCAGTCGCATAGAGCTATAAGTTAACAGTCTTCACTCAAAGAACTGAAGTCGTGGCTTTTAAAAGCGAGGACTCGGTCAAAGCAGAACTGCATTAAAAGACCAGAAATCAAGGTGAATGAGTTCAACACTTTGGAAAATACCATTTCCTTCACATAAGAATAAACGTAACACTTAACAGAAACGTGAAGAAAGAAATTCTATTACAGTCATTCAAAACAAGGTCAGTGAGCAACAACAGCTCGAATTGAGGGAAGACGCAGAAATCACGTTCTGACGAACAACTGGCTACGATAATAAGAGATACAACAAATAGAAAAGTATAAACGAACAGATCAGGTACTATAGAAGTAAATGAAGAGATCATATCAAAGCAATAAATGAAAATACAATGCAAAAAATAATAATGACTTTCGGAAGAAATGGTAGCCGATGAAAGAGGTAGAGAAACCAGATAGGAACTAACTACAAAAGCATGCAATAGGGAAATGTCTTCTACATACGAAAGGAATGCAAATCTAGAAAGGGCGCGGTGTTTAGGTTTAATATAAAAGTAATAAAAATAAGAGCTAAATGGTGTTCTACATGACAGTGATCCCAAAATAATAAGAAAATGGTATTCACACTGCATAACAAATTTATAGGGTCACTTATGTGAAACCACGTAATTGTCTCCCCTTGCCAACAGAAGTTTGAAATTTCGCTCATAGAAGCCTATAGCCTTCCTCTGTAAAGGTGCAAAAGTGTTGCGCCTTATGACGTTTCTAGTGGACGTTTGAAACGGCAAAGTGTCTACACGTGCGAAAAAAACATCATTGCTCAGAAATTCGAGTGAGACATAATGTGCATTCTAACATTCATGGTGGTGTCTGTTCTATATCGTGCCTCCCTACCACTTTCGCGCAACGACGCTCTGAGCGTATTTCTTAGGGAATTGACTAGTTTGAACCTGGGACCTGTTGCTGGTAAGGAGACGCCAGACCACAAATGACATGTAGAATTCAGAAGAGTTCAGTGAGACTAGCGATGATATAACCAAATACTTAATGATTTCAGCGTCATCTTCACTGCACTCCCTGTAAAAGAATCTTAATACTAACTAAATTTAGTGGAAGGGGTTCAAGGCTTTCCTATTTTTAGTTAGCCTTTAAAATAACGTCAAAAAAGCAGTTAAGTTTACCATTTGAAATTTTAGTCTACTCACAAAACATTGTTTATAAATTGCACTATTGATAAAAGGAAGTGTTTTAATACAGGATGGTAAAAACCAACTGCGTTCAACAAAAATGTGAACTAATATTCCCTGAATGGGTTTCCAAGTTTTACAAAGGATCGAAGGATGACCTATACCATATCACATCTATACTCTAGGTTTAAATTAAGTTTCACAAAATAGAAAACTATCAAAATGGTCTACAGTGACCCTCAATTATCTTTAATTACTCATCTAACTTGTCGTAACTTACAGTGGCTGATGTGGCTTCTCAGTAACTATATGACAGAAAAATCGTCGCATTTCAGATTTTTACTTCAAGTGGCAAATGTGAACACCATGAGCTTTAATTGAAGATTGACACTAGTATTACGCAAAAAGGGGGTGTAACACATGAGACTTCTGCAGTTCTGAGTGAAGCTTTATGCGCATCGCGTGCGTTCATTACCTTGTTGGTGTTCGTCAGGGGGCGGCGGCCGGCGCAGCTCCACTCACCTCGCCATCTCGGAAGCAACTCTCTCCTAATTTCTCCTTACTACAATTTACCGAAGTTGGTTTAAAAAAAAACTATCTGGCTGGCGTTGTCCTAGTGGTTATCTGGCGAATGGGTGTCTATTTTTTACTTAAGTCCATAGTCATGACTGTTATTTTGTAGTTTATTAGCTGTCTGGTGTGCTTAATTTATTTATTTTTTCACACGTTTGTTTTGCACGATTCCTACATCACATAATTTGATTTCACACATTCACACAATCCTATGAATGTTTAAGCATGAGGTTGGCGAATGATTTTGCACGAAGGTGATGGACTTGAGCGAGATGGATGTGGGCAAGTACTTGATGTACATCTTCGTTGATCGTTCCTTGTTGGCTTTGCAAGTGTGTGTTATTGTTGTGGAGGGCCCATAATGGGATGGACCTGTGAGTTCAGAATGTCGTGGTTTACTGGCTTTGTATGCGTGAAAGTCATCAGTATGTGTCGCAGAAAGCTGTCGTTTTTCGTTCTAATACTTCGCAGACGACTAGTTTACAATAGGATAGGGATTTGGGAATGTATGTCGTCTATTCTTCGCCCATCTTCTTTCTTGGTCTCAGGCTTGTAAATCTTCATCTTCTGTGCTTCCTGCTTTTTCTCTGCTTCTTACTTGCTTCTTGGTTCTTCTCTGGGTAGGATATGGAAGTATTTATTGATAACTAGTCGCTTTGAAGTTCTCCTCCTAGTAACAGTTTGATAACTTGTTTAAACATGTCATTTTTACTTTGTGGAAGTTTTCTTCAGATTCGTGCAACAGGGTGCTGTCTAATAACAGTAGTGTGACTGTTACACATATTTTTGGCCAGTGGTGGCTTGCCCAAACGGTCTTCTGGGCGGGCCGTTTTTTGCTCGCTCCGCTGTGTGGGGGCGTTCGGAGACCCTCTGGCATTCGACGTCCCATCACGTCCCAGCAGGATTCCGCCTAGCAGGCTGATTTACTGCTCTAGAAGGACTCTGTTGGTCTCACTGTCCTTTCCCTTCTATTGACGCTTCTGCCTTGTAGGAATCGTATCTTGCTAATGACGTCCTTTTCTTTCGTGATACTTCTCGCGTTGCAACTTGAGGGTCATTGCATCGCTTCCTTGCTTGAGATTTTACAATGGTTCTTACAAAAAGTTCAACTTACAATCATCTAACATATGTCTAGAACCTACTTGTTTTACGCCTTCTTAAAAAGCTTTACAAATTTCGGCGCCCTTTCCATGTTACAATTCTAAGATATTTGGAGTCTTAAAGTCTACCCAAGAATCCTCAAATTCGTTTTTTATTTTTGTGTAGTGTCGTGGTGTATAGCATTTTAGTATTTCATGTTGTTTGACTATCTACTCTTTATCCCTTCACCTTAATCTATGGTACTATTCGTGTTATTATTGAAACTACTTTCTTTTCCCACCTTCCTCTCTCTTCATTCTTCTTTCTCCTGACGATCTCATCTGCAACAAAATCTTGAAATATTGTACTGATTACCAGTAATAAAATTAATCTTCAAACTTGTACTGAAAGTGTTTAATACTGCCAGTCTTAGGTAAATGTACCTCTGCTTTATATCGTAATATACCCTCTGATTCTCATTTACTGTGTTCTGAAATACTGTGAACTTTTTGCAATTTTTCGTCGATTTCTTTATGGACTTCTAACATGAGTTGAGGCGATTCCCCCTTTTGTGCTGACCATTCTAATTCTTCATCCTCTTTATCTCGTGTCATTCTTAATTGTTTGTTTATAACTGGTATTTCTTCTAATTTTAGCTTTTGCTCAAAGAGAAGTGTGACATTCCCGAATTTTACGCTACTTTTCCCCATATCTATTTTCGCTCGTCTCTCATTTAAAAAATCTGTACCTATAATCAAATCTGTAGTTAGTTTAGGTATAATCACGAAGTTGGCTTCGATCTTTTGACCTTGACACGAAAGAGTTAACCTTGTTTGTCTCGTAACTTCCGCAGCATTGTTTGTAATAGGATCTCTTACTTTAATCTTACGTGTTTTCAGAACTGGCAAGTCCTCACTGGCATTACACTGCATGAATAAATTTTCTGACATCGCAGTCACTTCACTTCCGCTATCAATTACAATATTGACTGGGGTATGCTTTACCATGGCCTTCACAATTGGTTGAATTTGAAAGGGTTGGTTCTGTTCTTCTTCCTCTTGCGTTAACGAATCCTTCACTGAATCATACATGAGTCTTTTTAGAAATTTCCCTTGTGAATTCCTACTTTCTGTAGGATAAGCTTCGACTGCTACTTCTCTCTCTTTTATTTCTTCTTCTCTATTTCTTCCTTCATTTACGCTTTCTTCTACATCCTCTACTTTTTCCTCATCCTCGTCTATCTTCTCCTTCTTCGTCGCTACTTCCACATAATCGCATCTAAATGCTCTAATTATCGATTCATAACTTCCTTCATTATATACGTTGGGGTGTGTGCTCACTTGTAACTTATTTTCAATTTCTGTTGACTGCACATTATCCTCATTGAATTCGCTTTCCCTGGTTTCAATCTCAAATAGCTCTGCAATATTAATTACTCCGTCCTTTCCTCCTACATTCATTGTGCATGCCTCTGGTAATTCAACTTCCTCGTCAGTATTCTCCCAATTGATTTCGTCCCAACACGAGATTGTTATTTTCTTGTCTTCGGTTTCATCTGGTCCCTGCGGATTTGTTTCTTCTTTCTTCTCTTCTCGTGATAAGTTTTTTACTTCTCTGTCCAAGGTGTTGCAATTGTCCTGGGTCGGTTCGTCATTCTCTTTGGCATGGGCACTTAACTGTCAATTCGAATGTTTATCGGGGTTTGGTGGTCTTACCTCCACCTCTTCTATCTGTATTCTCTTTGCTTATTTAGCTTGTTGATAGTGGTTTCTTTGTTGATAATTTGTCTTTCTATTGGTTCTTCAGTACCCGTTCCAATTGTCGTTATTCCCTCTGTAATAGTTGTTGCCATTCCTAGGTGAATTATAGTTATTGCCATATTCTCTTCTAAACCCATAACCGGTTCTTTGTAGAAATCTGTTGTCGTTTCTTGGTGCGAAGTTATCACGTGGTTCTAATTATTGTTTCTTCGTACTGTCTCTTGTGGATTCCACTGCTTTTTGCTTTAGTTTTCACGTGAGCTTCGTCTTTTTCTTGCGTCATCTTCCGAAAATATGAACTCTAGTTCCCTTAGAATACCTTTAAATGCTCCGACGTCATTGGCTCCGGGACTTACTAATGATTGCTGGTATTTCAATTGTACCATCATCGCGCATAATTTAATCAACTCTCCGTCACTGTATGGTACATCTAAGCATTGATTTTTCTTTGCCATTAATTTGAAAAAATTCATTGGATTCTTCTCTCCTGAATTTTCAAAATATGGGTTCTGTAATAACTCGTTCTTCACTCTGTTCTGTGCTTCGCTGGACCATTATCGTGAGAGAAACTTCTCTCTGAAATCTTCGTACGATCGGCATGTCGCTGATACATTCTGCATGGTTTCTGCGACTTTTCCTGACACGTGTGCACATATAAAGTCTAATTTGTGTGCTAGCGTCCAGTGTTCTGGTAATCCTACTCGGAGTTGATCAATAAAAGTTCGTGAATGTAATAGGTTTCCTACTCGAAAGTGTTGAAATTTTCTGACTGTGAGGAAATGATCGTTGTCATACTTCGTCATAGTTCCATATGAAATTCGCGATTCTTCGTCACTTTTGTTTCTGATAATTTCTCCCGTCGTTCTTTCCGGTTGTGTTAGATCCATTGGATATTGTCCACTGTAACTGTCGCATACCCTTGCGTGGTATCGTTGGAATGGTACGCAATAATTTTCTTCGATCGGTTGTGAACGTGTTGCTGAATGCATTGCACTGTAGTCTTCGCGACCTGGCTTTCCATTGTCACGTATTGGTTGTGTATCTTGTCTGGCTAACCTCGCTGCTTCATTGCACGATCCAAACTGCCTTGAAACATACATTTGTGGTTCCACATGTGTTTGTGATGACGCTTGTTCATCAAGAATTTCTAAACGTGTTTTTGCTGTGCAGGCTGTCTGATTTCACGTATGTTACTTTCCGCCTGTGGTTGGAATCGCAAATGGATAATATCTTCGTTAAATGCTTGTTTTTCCGGTGCTGTTACAGATACGGATGTGGCTGCAGACTCAGTGCTTGTTGGATCTTGTTCACTACGCTCTTCAATGGTTTGCAACAACTCTGTTCGCAATTTCTGAAACTGTCGCTTCGTTTGCACTTCTATTTTGACTACGCGGTTATCATATCTTTTCAGCGCTGCTTTTGTGATACGTTTGTGTAACACACTATTTTCAACAATTTCACGCGCTGTACTTGCTGCTTGTCTAGTAATTTCGCTTATCTGTTTCTCTACTTTCTTGACTTCTCCGTGGGTGTTGTTACGTAATGTTTTGATCTCGTCCTGAATGTCATTACGCAATGTTTGTACGTCCACGTGTACCATGTCGATGTCTGTTCTCAATAGATTGTAACCTGTTATTAATTTTCCTATCACTTCTTGAGATTCTTTTGCCTCGTCTTCAATATGAGTTAGGTGCAACTGAATTTTTTTTGTTTTGTTCTTTAATCGCACGCATTTGTCTCGTGTTTTCTGCATTTTGTTTCGTCATTTCTGCATTCTGAATTTTAATTTGGTTCGCAATTTCTTTATTTTGTCTTGTCATGGTTTCTGTCATTAATTGTAATAATTCGACCAGATTGGTGGGACCTATTGCGTTTTCTTCCGACGTCCTACGCTCAGGGTTTTCGCCCAATTGTTGGTTTGTAGCCGATTGAATTGAACTGTGCTGTGACACGTTTCTGCTCGCATTCCTTGTACTCTGTGGTGAGGGAGCTCTGATTACTTGTACTATGGGTTCTACGTATTCAAGACGCAAGTTTGAATCCTCATCGACTGTCTCACTACTATCCTGAACCTCTGTCGCATGCTGACTTATGTTTTCTATGCCTTGGCGTACATTACCGTCGTAACGGTGCGTTATCTGTCCTATTTCTCGCGATACTGCTTCGTCTGTTGTACTGTCCTCTATTGTCCGTCCATTTTCATGCTGTGTCTCTACCTCAATTCGGTCAAGATCCCGATCTGCCATTGCTAATCTATCCGAATCCGTTATTTTCTGCTTTAAAAGCAATTCACACGCCCTACTTCGCGTCAACATGCACTCATACGATCTCACGCGTTTCATAAACTTTTTGTTCACACGACTTGACAAACCATTCACTTACTTATTGGGTCAGAACCAACTTGCCAACGATGTATCTGCCACCTGTGCGCTTGCATTGGAGAGAACACTTAATTCTAACAATATTAAAATTCATAACTTAATTATGCTATTGTCTCTGCTACATTGTCTCACAATTTATTGAATACTTTCTTACCATCTATCACTGCAACTACTGTTTTAGACTATGTATAACTTTAGAAAAAAAGTTTTTTACTACAAAAATTTTTCCGCAGGATATTTTTCAGACCTAGTGGTTGACCTTCAAACATGGTATTTTACCATCCTGGTAGGATCGCCATTTTCTAACATTCTTGGTGCTGTCTGTTTGTTCTATATCGTGTCTCCCTACCACTTTCGCGCAACGACGCTCTGAGTGTATTTCTTAGGGAATTGACTAGTTTGAACCTGGGACCTGTTGCTGGTAAGGAGACGCCAGACCACAAATGACATGTAGAATTCAGAAGAGTTCAGTGAGACTAGCGATGATATAACCAAATACTTAATGATTTCAGCGTCATCTCCACTGCACTCCCTGTAAAAGAATCTTAATACTAACTAAATTTAGTGGAAGGGGTTCAAGGCTTTCCTATTTTTAGTTAGCCTTTAAAATAACGTCAAAAAGGCAGTTAAGTTTACCATTTGAAATTTTATTCTACTCACAAAACATTGATTATAAATTGCGCTATTGATAAAAGGAAGTGTTTTAATACAGGATGGTAAAAACCAACTGCGTTCAACAAAAATGTGAACTAATATTCCCTGAATGGGTTTCCAAGTTCTACAAAGGATCAAAGGATGACCTATACCATATCACATCTATAAACTAGGTTTAAATTAAGTTTCACAAAAGAGATAACTATCAAAATGGTCTACAGTGAGCTTCAATTATCTTTAATTACTTACCTAACTTATCGTAAATTACAGTGGCTGATGTGGCTTCTCAATAACTATATTACAGAAAAATAATCGCATTTCAGTTTTTTACTTCAAGTGGCAAATGTGAACACCATGATCATTAATTGACATTCGACACTAGGGGTGTAACAGATGGGACTTCTGCAGTTCTGAGTGAAGCTTTATGCGCTGTTACGCGGCATCACGTGCGTTCATTACCTTGTTGGTGTTCGTCAGGGGGCGGCGGCCGGCGCAGCTCCGCTCACCTCGCCATCTCGGAAGCAACTCTCTCCTAATTTCTCCTTACTACAATTTACCGAAGTTGGTTTAAAAAAACCTATCTGGCTGTGTTTTCATCTGACCAATCAGGGTCTCAATGTTAACCTTAAGCTCCACCTACAAAAATTCAGTGAGAAACGTTGTACTTTTTGTGGTGGGGTAATGTTTTTAAAGTTTGCAACGTAACAGAGACGCGAAAAAATCTCACGCTAAAACTTGCAGCTGGCGTTGTCCTAGTGGTTAGCTGGTGACGTGGGTGTCCAGTCCGCCCCTATCGTAGGGCCTTCTAGCTTAATACGGTTTTGCTCTCAGTTTCTGTTCTCGTTTCTCCCCTCAGAACTGCGTCAGTCTCACAGTGGGAAGGTATGACATACATTTAGGCATTCTTGTGTTAGTCTGTGGTATTCCATTTGGTCACTCGTTACTCATATTACTTTGGTTAATTTAATGTCACGATTTATTCGGAGCTATGTGACATACTACTGGATTTGCTTCTCATGTCAGGGTTTTCATTGAAGGTGTTGGATTTGCCTGACACCTTACAGCGTTAATGATACAACGCTGGCACCAGAATCTACTATAATTGTGCTCAACGCCACCGTGGACTTGTAACAGAATTAAATGTTAGTCATACTCTTCTTAATCACATTTCACACCTTTTGTTGGCGCAACTGCGTTAAAGGTCAGAACTGTGATGCCGAGAGTTGAAATGAAGCCGCTGTCTGGGGCTAGTAAAACATTATGACACATCGACATTTAGAATCGAAAAAGGCTGGGAGAGGGAGTGGAGCATTGGTGCCACATGCGCGCCTCTGTAGAACGTTTCAAAAATTTTCCTATACAGAGTCTTCGACAGCCTTTCGTCTGAGTAGTGCGCTGCTGACATTCTAGCGCCTGGGGGTAGGCAAGACCTTTGACTCCTCATAGGTTCTGCATACCTGGAAGCTCCGTTGGTCTTGTAGTACCGGGGGACAGCAACAGTGGAGCGCCATTTAGATGAATAAGTGTCAAACTCTGTACAACTACGTTTTTAAAGTGTTAAACGAAGGTGTGCGGTTGGCACTGAGGATGATGCCAAAGTATACTTTTCTCAACCACACGTCAATGTAATATCCTCGGCCCCTCTCCCCACGCCCGCCCCCAACGATCATTTCACAGGAGAGGGCGATCCAGGATGCAAGAATAGCATAAACATACCTTGCTGCTTCGGCACATGTTCGAATTTAGTCAATTGATTCCGAATGGTTTTAGTCGTTTCACCCTGTATATCAGAGCATATAAATCTGACTCCAAGGAAGTCAGATGGCGTTCAGTTGGGTTTCAGCTCCACAATGTCCTTAGAGAAGAGTTGAATCATCCGGGGATTTCCAACAGTGTCTAATGTTGTGAAGAACATCGTCCTGCTACTCGTTTGCTGACTGCACTGCAAACTGTAATTTTCAACCGTTGAATATGTGGGAATCAACACCCCAAGGGTAGGGTCGTTCTTTGACTCCCGATATGCTCTTGGCCTTTTCCTGTCGATTTTGAGCGGAGAATTTATGGTGAATTATGGTGTCAATGTGATGTCATTAAGCACCTTACACTTCAAATAAATTTATGACCTGTGGCCTTTTTATCGAATGAGTCAACACCTTGCTGTCTGAACCGTCGCCAAGAACGAGTGTGGCTTCGCAGGGCGCCACGCTTTTGCAATTTTGGAGAGGAAGGTTGTAGGCACCTCGGACCAAAATTTCAAACTTCAACATGGATATGGGAGACACTTACAGGGTTTCAATAAGTGATACTTCTACGGTGTTTCGCACCGTACATTATTACTCCCTATGGGATTACCGAAGACCACGAGTCCCATATACCAAGTACTCAGAAAAGAACGTATTTTCCGGTTTTTACAAATTGAGTGTTGTTCTTAAGTACTTCTTAAGACTCATAAGATGAATGCATGAAAGCTGGAAGACATACAGAGCAGATCTTCATGTTTGATCTCATATTATTGATACGGTCGTGTTCATACTTTCCAGCACGGTATCGCCGATGCAAAGATTTTAGCCTCCTGATAGTTTATTGGAGCGGGAGAATCGTCGAGGATCGAGAAAATGGGTGTTGGTCGCGGACGTTCATAATAACTTCACCAGTAACAATTTGGTGTCACCGAGGTCACGCAGTGAATCGCTGGGTCCCAGATGTCAAGCAAGCAGCAGTTCTGGAATGTGCCAATGGTGTGTCGAGCCGCTTGTGGTAGGCATATGGTTGCGTTGCCGTCTACTCGGGAGTGAAGTGACAAGTTGTACTTGGCATCTTCCTAAATTCGGTGAGCCCATTCGTTCCATCTGGGCTGAGGCTCCTTGGGTTACTAACTGACAGACTATACTTACATGAACATACCATCGATGACCGTGCATCTCCTAGAATGAAAACTAAATCAAGACCTTAAGCTGTCGACAGGCGTTGATATACATCGACGGGGACAGTTGAAACTGTGTGCGCCGAGTTGAACTCGAACCTGTGATCTCCTGCTTACATGGCAGTCACACTATCCATATGAGCCCCCGAGGGCACGGATGATAGGGCAACAGCAGGGACTGATCCCTTGCACGCTGCCCGTGAGACCCGCATTCCCAACTTAATGTCCACGCACTACATTCGTAGTGCCCCTGCCCATTACACTCATTGCATGAGGCAGACAATCTTACCGAATCCCGTAAGAGTTCGGGCAATGTATGTGCATGCGAATGTCCGGAAAAACAGATGCCATCGTCATAGAGTTAAGGCTAACCGGCTACTGACCTTCGTCTTCTGTGCGGATGCACACGCATTGCTCTATCCTCTGTGCCCTCGGTGGCTCAGATAGATAGTCAGCCATGGAAGAAGGAGATTCCGGGTTCGAGTTTTCGCTCGGGGAACACCTTTTCAACTGTCAGACATTTTCAACTGTTCAGACAGACAAACTTTTTAATAATTGGCTTACTGTTTTCTGTTACATGCCTTACACTATCAGGAATCAACTTCGACAAATACTTTCAACTAGCTCATCGCTCATTGCTTCTCTCGCGTAGATTATGTGGTCTGCAAACTTTTCTTTAATCGATTTTTTTCTTGTTTACAAATTGCAACACCTTATAAGTTTTACGCTAGTTAAGGCCATGGTGTGCTCCGAATGTACTTTTTGTGACAAAGTGATTTTGTTAGCTGGAGTCCAAGGTTTTGGTTAATCATGACTTTTGCTGTGGTACCTCCATAAAAACATTCATCCCCTAACATATATTTCTTTATATTTAACTGACAAATGAAATACAAGTTTTTATATATTTAGCTTCAAAAGTTTTTTAATATAACAAAATATTTTCTTAAAATTTTGTATCCCCTATTTCTCCGTATTAGGGGTTGAATGTCCAAAAGGAATCAAATACGTATTTCTATTTATTGCACTACTAAAAGCCAGATACTAATTTCCATACAGTCAGGTTTAAAATGCTTTAGTCGTTCTTCAGTAATGATTTATTTTAAAAAAAAAGATTTTTCGCTAGTCGTTTTATATCGGTAGTGGCTGAATTACCAAAGATGCTAAAACACGAATTCCTTTTATTTGTAGTTGGGGAACCTAACACCAGTTTCCGTAGTTCTAGCTTCAAAATTATCTTGATAGCAATATATTTTCAAAAAGCTTTTCATCCACTCCTTCACCCAGTTAGGTGTGAACATTCGAACAATCCCTTCTTAAACGATGTCTGCAGCATAAGATCAACAGCTTCTCCAAATTTAAAGTTACTATGCTTAGCGTTTTGGGCTGTGTGGTTACGAGTCAATAAATCAGTCTTGCCCTATTTAAGCCCCTTATTTCGAAAAATAGTGAAAGACGTATTTATTTTATTTCTGAATAGTCAAATTCAGCGTTTCATCCTGTGTTTCATCCTCTTAGGAGTTGAATTTCCAAAAACACTAAAACACGTATTTCTTTATTTGTAACCGTGAAGGCTAATATCAATTTTCACAGGTGCGCCTTTAAAAATGGTAGTAGTTTCGTAGCAATGGTTAATTTAAGAAAAAAAAAACACTTTACCCCATATTCCTCCCCCATAGGGGTTTAATTTCAAAAAACGCTCAAACAGTGTTTCTTTATTTCCGACCGCGAAATCAAATACCCATTTTTATAGGTCTAGCTTAAAATGGCTCTAAGCACTATGGGACTTAACATCTGAGGTTATCAGTCCCCTGGACATAGAGCTACTTAAAACTAACTAACCTAAGGACATCACACATCGGTTCTAGGTGCTTCAGTCTGGAACCGAGGGACCGCTGCGGTCGAAGGGTCGAATCCTCCCTCGGGCAAGGATGTGCTTGATGTACTTAGGTTAGTTAGGTTTAAGTGGTTCTAAGTTCTTGGGGACTGATGACCTCGTATGTTATGTCCCATAGTGCTCAGAGCCATTTGAACCATTTTTGAACATCACACACACCCATTCCCCTGACACGAGTCGAACCTGCGGCCGCAGCTGCAGTGCAGTTCCAGACTGAAGCGCCTAGAAACGCTCGGCCACAGCTGCCAACGATTCTAGCTTGAAAATTGCCTTAAGATCAACATACACTTCTGGGAATTGAAATAAGAACACCGTGAATTCATTGTCCCAGGAAGGGGAAACTTTATTGACACATTCCTGGGGTCATGTACATCACATGATCACACTGACAGAACCACAGGCACATAGACACAGGCAACAGACCATGCACAATGTCGCCACTAGTACAGTGTATATCCACCTTTCGCAGCAATGCAGGCTGCTATTCTCCCATAGAGACGATCGTAGATATGCTGGATGTAGTCCTGTGGAACGGTTTGCCATGCCATTTCCACCTGGCGCCTTAGTTGGACCAGCGTTAGCGCTGGACGTGCAGACTGCGTGAGACGACGCTTCAGCCAGTCCCAAACATGCTCAATGGGGGACAGATCCGGAGATCTTGCTGGCTGGGGTAGTTGACTTACACCTTCTAGAGCACGTTGGGTGGCACGGGATACATGCGGACGGGCATTGTCCTGTTGGAACAGCAAGTTCCCTTGCCGGTCTAGGAATGGTAGAACGATGGGTTCGATGACGGTTTGGATGTACCGTGCACTATTCAGTGTCCCCTCGACAATCACCAGAGGTGTACGGGTACGGCCAGTGTAGGAGATCGCTCCCCACACCATGATGCCGGGTGTTGGCCCTGTGTGCCTCGGTCGTATGCAGTCCTGATTGTGGCGCTCACCTGCACGGCGCCAAACACGCATACGACCATCATTGGCACCAAGGCAGAAGCGACTCTCATCGCTGAAGACGACACGTCTCCATTCGTCCTACCATTCACGCCTGTCGCCACACCACTGGAGGCGGGCTGCACGATGTTGGGTCGTGAGCGGAAGACGGCCTAACGGTGTGCGGGACCGTAGCCCAGCTTCATGGAGACGGTTGCGAATGGTCCTCGCCGATACCCCAGGAGCAACAGTGTCCCTAATTTGCTGGGAAGTGGCGGTGCGGTCCCCTACGGCACTGCGTAGGATCCTACGGTCTTGGCGTGCATCCGTGCGTCGCTGCGGTCCGGTCCCAGGTCGACGGGCACGTGCACCTTCCGCCGACCACTGGCGACAACATCGATGTACTGTGGAGACCTCAAGCACCACGTGTTGAGCAATTCGGTGGTACGTCCACCCAGCCTCCCGCATGCCCACTATACGCCGTCGCCCAAAGTCCGTCAACTGCACATACGGTTTACGTCCACGCTGTCGCGGCTTGCTACCAGTGTTAAAGACTGCGATGGAGCTCCGTATGCCACGGCAAACTGGCTGACACTGACGGCGGCGGTGCACAAATGCTGCGCAGCTAGCGCCATTCGACGGCCAACACCGCGGTTCCTGGTGTGTCCGCTGTGCCGTGCGTGTGATTATTGCTTGTACAGCCCTCTCGCAGTGTCCGGAGCAAGTATGGTGGGTCTGACACACCGGTGTCAATGTGTTCTTTTTTCCATTTCCAGGAGTGTATTTTCAAAAAACGTTTCTTCCTCTACGTCACCAGTCCCTCAGTCGGGTCATAGCGTTTTACATATAGAGTTTTAGAGACACGAAGGTTTTACTGTTTTATTATTAGTGTTGTTGTTGTTGTTGTGGTCTTCAATCCTGAGACTGGTTTGATGCAGCTCTCCATGCTACTCTATCCTGTGCAAGCGTCTTAATCTCCCAGTACCTACTGCAGCCTACATCCTTCTGAATCGGCTTAGTGTATTCATCTCTTGGTCTCCCTCTACGATTTTTACCCTCCACGCTACCCTGCAATACTAAAGTGGTGATCCCTCGATGTCTCAGAACATGTCCTACCAACCGATCCCTCATTCTAGTCAAGTTGTGTCACAAGCTCCTGTTCTCCCCAATTCTATTCAATACCTCCTCATTAGTTATGTGATCTACCCATCTAATCTTCAGCATGCTTCTGTAGCACCACATTCCGCTCAACTGCTCTTCCAAGTCCTTTCCTGTCTCTGACAGAATTACAAGATCATAGGCGAACAAGTTTTTATTTCTTCTCCATGGATTCTAGCACCTACTCCGAACTTTTGTTTTGTTCCCTTTGCTGCTTGCTCAATATACAGATTTAATAACATCGGGGATAGGCTACAGCCCTGTCTCACTCCCTTCCCAACCACTGCTTCGCTTTCATACACCTCGACTCTTAAAACTGCCATCTGCTTGCTCTACAAATTGTAAATAGACTTTCGCTCCCTGTATTTTACCCCTGCCACTTTCAGAATGTGAAAGAGAGTATTCCAATCAACATTGTCAAAAGCTTTCTCTAAGTCTACAAATGCTAGAAACGTAGGTTTGCCTTCTCTTAATCTTTCTTCTAATGTGTTTCAACATTTCTACGGAATCCAAACTGATCTTCCCCGAGTTCGGCTTCTATCAGTTTTTCCATTCGTACTAAAGAATTCGCGTTAGTATTTTGCAGCTGTGACTTATTAAACTGATAGTTCGGTAGTTTTCACATCTGTCAACACCTCTTTCTTTTGGATTGGAATCATTATATTCTTCTTGAAGTCTGAGTGTATTTCGCCAGTCTCATACACCTGCTCGCCAGATGGTAAAGTTTTGTCAGGACTGACTCTCCCAAGGCTATGAGTGGCTCTAATAGGGCCTTGTTTCAACTCAGGCCTTTCAGTGCTCTATCAAACTCTTCACGCAGTATCATATCTCCCATTTCATCTTCATCTACATCCTCTTCCATTTCCATAATATTGTCCGTAAGTACATCGCCCATGTATAGACCCTCTATATACTCCTTCCACCTTTCTGCTTTGCCTTCTTTGCTTAGAACTGTGTTTCCATCAAAGCTCTTGATGTTCATGCAAGTGGTTCTCTTTTCTCCAAAGGTCTCTTTAATTTTCCTGTAGGCAGTGTCTATCTTACCCCTCGTGAGATAAACCTCTACATCCTTACATTTGTCCTCTAGCCTTCCCTAATTAGCCATTTTGCACTTCCTGTCGATCTAATTTTTGAGACATTTGTATTCCTGTTTGCCTTCTTCATTTACTGCATTTTTTATTTTCTCTTTTCATCAATTGAATTCAATATTTCTGCTATTACGCAACGGTTTCTACCAGCCCTCTTCTTTTTACTCTCAAAGCTACCTATTCTTCTTCTCCTGTGTTTCTTTCCCCCATTCCTGTCAATTGTTCCCTTATGCTCTCCCTGAAACACAGTACAACCTCTGGTTCTTTCAGTTTATCCAGGTCCCATCTTCTTAAATTCCCAAATTTTTGCTATTTCTTCAGTTTTAATATACAGTTCATAACCAATAGATTTTGGTCAGAGTCCACATCTGCCCCTGGAAAAGTCTTACAATTTAAAACCTGGATCCTAAATCTCTGTCTTACCATTATGCACTCCTGGAAATTGAAATAAGAACACTGTTAAATCATTGTCCCAGGAAGGGGAAACTTTTTTGATACATTACTGGGGTCAGATACATCACATGATCACACTGACAGAACCACAGGCACATAGACACAGGCAACAGACCATGCACAATGTCGGCACTAGTACAGTGTATATCCACCTTTCCCAGCAATTCATGCTACTATTCTCCCATGGAGACGATCGTAGAGATTCTGGATGTAGTCCTGTGGAACGGCGTGCCATGCCATTTCCACCTGGCGCCTCAGTTGGACCAGCGTTCGTGCTGGACGTGCAGACCGCGTGAGACGACGCTTCAGCCAGTCCCAAACATGCTCAATGGGGGACAGATACGGAGATCTTGCTGGCCAGGGTAGTTGACTTACACCTTCTAGAGCACGTTGGGTGGCACGGGATACATGCGGACGTGCATTGTCCTGTTGGAACAGCAAGTTCCCTTGCCGGTCTAGGAATGGTAGAACGATGGGTTCGATGACGGTTTAGATGTACCTTGCACTATTCAGTGTCCCCTCGACGATCACCAGAGGTGTACGGCCAGTGTAGGAGATCGCTCCCCACACCATGATGCCGGGTGTTGCCCTGTGTGCCTAGGTCGTATGCAGTCCTGATTGTGGCGCTCACCTGCACGGCGCCAAACACGCATACGACCATCATTGGCACCGATGCAGAAGCGACTCTCATCGCTGAAGACGACACGTCTCCATTCGTCCCTCCATTCACGCCTGTCGCGACACCACTGGAGGCGGGCTGCACGATGTTGGGGCGCGAGCGGAAGACGGCCTAACGGTGTGCGGGACCGTAGCCCAGCTTCATGGAGACGGTTGCGAATGGTCCTCGCCGATACCCCAGGAGCAACAGTGTCCCTAATTTGCTGGGAAGTGGCGGTGCGGTCCCCTACGGCAGTGCGTAGGATCCTACGGTCTTGGCGTCCATCCGTGCGTCGCTGCGGTCCGGTCCCAGGTCGACGGGCACGTGCACCTTCCGCCGACCACTGGCGACAACATCGATGTACTGTGGAGACCTCACGCCCCACGTGATGAGCAATTCGGCGGTACGTCCACCCGGCCTCCCGCATGCCCACTATACGCCCTCACTCAAAGTCCGTCAACTGCACATACGGTTCACGTCCACGCTGTCGCGGCATGCTACAAGTGTTAAAGACTGCGATGGAGCTCCGTATGCCACGGCAAACTGGCTGACACTGACGGCAGCGGTGCACAAATGCTGCGCAGCTAGCGCCATTCGACGGCCAACACCGTGGTTCCTGGTGTGTCCGCTGTGCCGTGCGTGTGATCATTGCTTGTACAGCCCTCTCCCAGTGTCCGGAGCAAGTATGGTGGGTCTGACGCACCGGTGTCAATGTGTTCTTTTTTCCATTTCCAGGAGTGTATAATCTTATTATTAGTACAGATGTGGATAGATCAGTACTATTATCTGTATACAGCAAATGATAGTGTAAAACTAATTGGGACAACTGTGATGAGTGCCACGGAAGATAATCAGGGAAGGAAAAGAAGGAGCGGAAAGGAACTCTGGCCATTTTGTTTCGCCAAGCATAGCCGCGCTCAGGCCGGGAGTTTCCGTTCTACTCACGCGCAACACTCAATGAAGCACCAGACTTCATGGCTGTAGGGAGCTCGGCGCGAAGTTTTCCCCGAGTCCGCTATCAGAACTCGATTACCGGTCGAAATCCCGAACCCAATTTGGCGCCGCGTTACTGGCGTGTCGGCGACTCGCCGTGTGTGGGGATTACGGCCGGCTGCCGCTCTGTAGCACCGCCGCCGCTGTTTCCGTTGCTCGGTGGGCGAGGCCCGCCTGCCCTGCCCGCGTCTCATTACGGCGACCCCGTCGGCTCGGCACTAATCGGGAGGGCAGCGCGGCCGGATAAAAGGTCTTAAAATTTCACTTTTTTTTTGGGTCCGGCAGTGCGCAGGGGGTTGGTGGGGGAGATGGAGGAGGAGGGGGAGGGTCCGGAAGAGCCTTCGCCCAGATCCGCGCCGCGGTGCACTGAAAGAAGAGCTCCATTACCGCGCCGACTACACAATGCACTCTGTTACATTTTTCAGCACCGTGAAAATTACATCGTGCGCGTTTCGAGTTTTAGCGGTCCGGCAAAAGGGCGCAAGCAACAACAAACGCTCGTGTGCCGGAACAAAGGCGGCGGGGCTCTCTCTCTCTGAAAGATGTACCTCGGCGTCAGAAGCGCTCCGGGTGACGGAGGGGCAGCTTTATCCCGGCGAGCGCTCCGGATAACGCAGAGCTGTCCGGCAGCGCCTCGCGAAAGGGTGGCGTCTGTAATACGTGGCGTGGCCTGGTCATTGGACGACGTGAGTCAGCTCTCGCATTTGAGTAATTAAATTGCTTCATGCGTTTACAACAAATCTATCTTTGCAGGCACTAGAAAGCTATTATTTGCTTTCTACCATATGTGTTTCATTATATACATTTGAAATACACTACTGGCCATTAAAATTGCTACACCACGAAGATGACGTGCTAGAGACGCGAAATTGTACCGTGTGGAAGAAGATGCTGCGATACGGAAATGATTAGCTTTTCAGTGCATTCACACAAAGTTGGCGCCGGTGGCGATACCGACAACGTACGCACATGCGGAAAGTTTCCAACCGATTTGTCATACACAAACAGCAGATGACCGGCGTTGCCTGGTGAAACGTTGTTTCGATGCCGCCTCTAAGGAACAGAAGTGCGTATCATCACGTTTCCGACTTTGATAAAGGTCGAATTGTAGCCTACGCGAGTGCCGCATTGCTGCTCGCGTTGGTCGAGATCCAGTGACTGTTAGCAGAATAAGGAATCGGTGGGTTCAGGAGGGTAATACGGAACGCCGTGCTGGATCCAAACGGCCTCGTATCACAAGCAGTCGAGATGACAGGCATCTTATCCGCATGGCTGTAACGGCTCGTGCAGCCAAGTCTCGATCCCTGAGTCACCAGATGGGGACGTTTGCAAGACAACAACGATCATCACGAACAGTTCGACGACGTTTGCAGCAGCATGGACTATCAGCTCGGAGACCATGGCTGCGGTTACCCTTGACGCTGCGTCACAGACAGGAGCGCCTGCGACGGTGTACTCAACGACGAACCTGCGAGCACGAATGACATAACGTCATTTTTTCGTATGAATCAAGGTTCTGTTTACACCACCATGATGATCGCATCCGTGTTTGCCGACATCGCGGTGAACGCACTTTAGAAGCGTGTATTCGTCATCACCATACTGGCGTATCACCCGGCGTGATGGTACGGGGTGTCATTGGTTACACGTCTCGGTCACCTCTTGTTCGCACTGGCGGCACTTTGAACAGTGGACGTTACATTTCAGATGTGTTACGACCCGTGGCTCTACCCTTCATTTGATCCCTGCGGGAGGAACCCTACATTTCAGCAGGATAATGCACGACTGCATGTTGCAGTTCCTGTACGGGCCTTTCTGGATACAGAAAATGGTCGACTGCTGCCCTGGCCAGCACATTCTCCAGATCTCTCACCAGTTGACGTCTGGTCAATGGTGGCCGAACAACTGGCTCTTCACAATACGCCAGTCACGACACTTGATGAACTATGGTATCGTGTTGAAGCTGCTTGGGCAGCTGTACCTGTACACGCCATTCAAGCTCTGTTTGACTCAATGCCCAGGCGTATCAAGGCCAGTAGTGTATTATCAGCAGTCTGGAAACGTATTTACAATCTTTTTTCGATTTTGTACCTAAACCAACTTCGATTAAATGAGCTACTGTAACGGAGTTTTCCCTTTTTGTATGTGATAGAGACGGATAATTTCTAGTACATGTAATGTGATAGACTAAGCTGTCTGTCCTCTTACATCAGAACCAAATATTATTACGTGGAAATTTAGGGTATGATAAATATAGGTCCTGCCGCATTAAGCAGTCGGTTAAAAGTCGATCATCTTCTTTCTTTGCCCCAGCGTTTAACCCACTTAGGGCGCAGTCTGATTTTTCATGCTTTGGTCAGTTCCTGCTGCACAGTCATTAACACGTTGCCGTCCGCACGTCTGGTAAAAATTTATTCGCTTGGAGCCGACACCGCTAATCGCATTGCTTGGTTTGTCGCCGGCCGCATGTGACCTATTCGTTGATGACAAGCTTCAAACACATTCACGTTTGCTTTAATTATTCCGGAAATCCTTTATTTTGCCTTATCGTTCCACAAACTCGAATTTTCTTTTCAAGTAATTTCTGTGCAAGCTCCACACTGTTACAATAATTATCCACGTAGAGGTGATGTCACTTTCCGTAAGAAGGTGTCAATAGCTCCATCACTGTTTTTGCTAAAGGTTGTCCAGCGCCGAAATATATCTTGAATGAGGAAAAGTATCCTGTACTCGAATCACACAGCATCCGAATTGGTATACCGTATTTCGTAATTTTCGACGGATTGTAAACTTTAAAAATTAACTGTCGACCTCAAAGCAACATTCCTTTATCAACTGAGATGGTTTCACTTAGATTAAACGTTTCTTTAAACATTATGGAAAAATAATCGATTACGAATTGCACTTTGAAAAGCCGGTCGGCGTTCTCCGGTTTATTGTTGTTGTCGGAAAAATGTAAAAATGAAAATATTTGTCTGAATCGGTTGCGGAACATCGTTTTGCGAAATATCGGTGTGTCTATCAACGGATTCGTTCACCAGTAATCATCGATCATTGCTTTTTTCACAGTTCCCATAAGGATAGCAAGCCCAAACCATTCTCTATGCTCGGGTCCCGTAACCTCGACAAATTTGGCATCTTTTTTTATCTAGTTGCCTTCTATTGCAATTTGAACTGTAATACTAATTGGTTTCGATGCTAATATATTCAAATAGATCGTTCGAAATAATTAATTCTACGATACCCACGACACTCTGTGTATCTTTGGTAATCCTTCAAATTTATTATTGGTCCTCTGTAAATCATAGTCTGACTTCTTCGTCTGATTCATCCGCATCAGTTGGCAACCGTAGCGTTCGCCGAACTCTTCTTGGACGTATTTCACTATCTTGCGACAATTCTGCTTCACTTTAATTTTTTGATATCCAATGTCTCTTCCCGATCGGCCAAGTCGTCCGGAACGTCAGACAAGACGTCTGCGCATTCATCGTAAATAATCGTTATCGTCTCTTTCGTCTGCCATCACGAAAGTGCACAAGTACTTATAAAAACAAAAACCTTGTTCACGTGTGTAACTTATTGTTAAGTAAACAAAACAACAATAGAATGAAAAGGATACTAAAGTGCTGTCACCGGCCACTGCGCGACTCTATGCTGACGACACCACTGTGGCGTCGCCGGCCACTGAGCGATACTATGCACACGATACCACTTTGGTTGCCGGCCGCAGTGGTCTCGTGGTTATAGGCGCGCAGTCCGGAACCGTGTGACTGCTACGGTCGCAGGTTCGAATCCTACCTCGGGCATGGATGTGTGTGATCTCCTTAGGTTAGTTAGGTTTAAGTAGTTCTAAGTTCTAGGGGGCTGATGACCGCAGCAGTTGAGTCCCATAGTGCTCAGAGCCATTTGAACCATTTTGAACCACTTTGGTTTCGCCGGCCGTTGACCGATATTTAGCTCACGACATCACTGTGGTGTCACCGGAAGGCAAAGTGTTAAGATAACCTACGGGGAGGGGGGGGGGGGGGAATAGTAATCTGCCCATGTGCCTCTGAGTCGTATAACCTTTGTTTTGTACGCTATCTTGTTTTGACTGGTTGTGCGTCATGTTATCAGATGTGACGTACGGAAACCTGCTCAGTATTGACAGTATCGAAGACGATTATCAAAAGTAACGATGTGAGATGTGAAAACCGCACTTCCATAAGGGATAGTATATAATTATATACATACCACATCACCAAACCGATTTCATAAATAAAATCAGTTCTTATATTCTAGCCGGTTTGGGTGGCCGAGCGGTTCTAGGCGCTACAGTCTGGAACCGGGCGACCGCTGCTGTCGCAGGTTCGAATCCTGCCTCGGGCGTGGACCTGTGTGACGTCCTTAGGTTACTTAGGTTTAAGTATTTCTAAGTTCTAGGAGACTGATGACCTCGGAAATTAAGTCCCATAGGGCTCAGCGCCATTTGAACCATTTCTTCTATTCTAGCAAGTTACGTATTTCACACAAATTAACAAAAAATGTTGCTCTCTTACACATATCCAAGGTTCCAACTTCTACAAGAGGTTCAGTCAAGTTCCGATACTGCTAAATGAGACGCAGCTATATTCTAAATCTTCTGTCCACCCAAGTCAAAGCAGCTGTAACAAGACTTGAAAGTCTCTTCGGGTTTGCTGCCGGATCCTAAAATCAATCTGACTCGATATTTCGGCGATACATCTGGTCGCCATCTTCAGGAAAATGCTGCTTCTGCTGATGATTCCCGCTGAGGACTGTTCTGTTTAGGATCCGGCAGCAAACCCTAAGAGACTTCCAAGACTTATTACGCCGGGAAAGTCAACTTAATAACAGTTGTGACAAGAGTTTATGCGCTTTTCAACCATTTGCAATCTACCAACTTTTTAGCAGAACTGATACACATGACACAATCTGCCTGAATCACTGAGGCGACAAAAGTCATCAGGCAACGATAGGCACGTATATCGATGGCGGTAGTATCGCGTGTGGAAATTACAAAAGCCCACTGCATTGGTGGAGCTGTCATTTATACTCAGGTGATTCATGTGAAAAGGTTTCTGACGTGCTTATGGCCAAATGACGAGAATTAACATACTTTGAATGTAGATGGTAATTGGAGCTAGACGCATTCAACATTACCTTTCGAAACTCGCCAGGGAATTCAGTATTCTGTGTGAGGCGTGGTGCCTTATATCGTTCAGGTCTAGAGATTGTATATCTGGAGAATGACTCATGCGTCCACAGTGACAGATGGTCGGAAGCAGGTTCAGTCGAATACTTAGTTCTAATTTTGATCTGCTAGAGGACAGCAGCGGACAGGACTAAACAGAAAGAACTATAATATACATAAGAATTTTGACCATCAGAGTCCAGTAGTGCTCAGAGACATTCAAGAAACAGATCAAGAGAATGTCTCTGTGAATTGTTCTGCTTATTTCTTGAAGGCTTTTTTGTTTATTTACGTTTGTATAGTTTTGTAAATGCTTTTAGTAGTGTGAATGATGCGTGATTGTGGTCAAAAGTAAATATGGAGATCACTGTTTTTCTAATGAATGTAGTACGAACTAGTGTGAGAAAGTTTTGAGACAGTGCGAATGCAGATGAGGGGGAACTTTGTATCATAATATGTTAAGTAACTTAATGATAAAATGAAAAATAATTCGAGTGCAAATGAAAATAGTTAATTACGTGAAGTATAAACACAACATCGAACTGTTAAATATTTATTTCGGGAAAAGGTACAGTTCGAAAGTGTGTTATTTGTTGATTGGTTAGTCATGAAAAGCGCGGACTAACGCAGGGGAATAATGTTTCTCTATTGGCCTTAAAGAAAACTGACCGATCAGAACGGTGTATTCTTGGCGCATCTTTTCTCCTGGAGATATAGAATGATTACAGCAGTCTAGGAGAGTCGGAGATCAGTCTTTGAATGGTACGGTCGTGTGTAGTATGATCTCCGCAGGAACTTATAATTTGCTGGTTTTAGTTGGCCTACATGTTTCAAATGCGTTTTAAAGTGAAGGCATATTTATTCCTATGTGTTTTATTAGAAAGTACGGATTTTTAAGTAATTTTGTGGCATATTGAGCAGATCGGTGACTAAAAACTTGAGTGCATTAGACACCGATAAAGTTACTGGTATGGCGAGCATTTTCATTTAAGGACAATCCGTGCTTAGTAGCTGTTCAGATTTCGCGAAATACGCTACCATAACCTTGCTAACGTGAATGAAAGGGTCTGTGCATGACTGTGTTAAGATTAGCACGGGCTTGACAGCGATCCTGTACACTTCAAAATTCAGAATATACTGAAGTTTGAAATTTTGTCAGTATTTCCACCTTTTTCGCGGTTCTTAGAATAATTACGTTTTATGCAGCCTGGTGGGAGTGGCACCGCGGTAGGTTTTTGCTCGGCTTTCCTACCGGCGATCTCCTACAACGAGTTCACAGGTAGCAGCTTGTAATGGACGGACGTAACCGCGCCGCACGTGTTTCTCGGTGTCAAGAGTGTGCTGAGAACACCAAAATTCAGGCATTACCGCTAACCAAGGAAAATAAAGCCGCCGACTGACTTCACTTAATGACCGAGGGCAGCGGCGTTTGCGTAGTGTTGTCAGTGTAACGGACAACTGCGTGAAATAACCGCAGGAATCAATGTGGGACGTACGACGAACGAATGCGTTAGGACAGTGGTGCGAAATTTGGCGGTTGTAATGTCCCCACAACAAATACTCTCTACCAAGCGGAATTAATCAATTTCAATCAAACCATCCACATTCACTCACTTTGGAAAAGCTATCTGGTCTGATTTTCTCGTAATATATGCGGCGCAAGCTCGTCGACGCCAAAGTATTTTCTAGTGCATTTATTCTTTGAAATAACAGAGATACATATATGCATTCTCCATGGTTGTTAGAGTAGTGGTAACTAGGACAGCTTCTGGAGTATCTGTTGAGGGATTGAAGTGTTTCTGAGAGATACATATTCTGTTTTTATTTTCGCTAAAACGAGCCAATTGTGGCGCTAGCGGTTTGTTTTGAAGAGAAAGAGATTGTAAAAGGAAAACAATTAAGGCGTGGAATCACCGGAGATCTGGACATGTAATGGAGATGGATTTAATACACGATTTCCTCCTGAAATAAGGTTTGTGACTTTTTGGTTCTGGAGTGAATGAACGAATGAGTTTTTTCTGAATCATTTGTTGATCACGTTGGCCCTGTAATCAGTGGGGAAGTTTCAGCTGTGTCGAAGAGAGCCTGCAATAACTGAGTCTGTGTTAAATCGTCCAAAAAGGCTTCGTACACATCTGGAATTCGCATTCGTAAAAGTGACAAATTGTCTGATCGATTGATTCTCCCGACTGACTGCAGTTTTTAACAGTAATAATAAATGTAAAGATCTCTTACAGCAAGCCAGCCGCTGATTACCAAGACGAAGGACTCCACCAAAGATTCTATTTGGCTGATTCTTTTTATCACTATATCACGTAATGAAATCTTAAAGAGAGAGAGCGAATGAAAATAGAGGTAAGACTAATAATCCTCCATTAGTCAAATTTTTCGCCTGTCTTATCACGGATCAGCCAAGAACTGTATAGACTTGTGTGTGAAGGTGAAGGGATCTTAAAGACAACATATACACGTCTATACAGACAAGACATTACACAGAGATAGCGACTAGCTGCATTGATAATGTATTCTTAGATTATAGAGACTGCAACTTATTATCTCAACACTGAAATGTTAAACGGTACTGGGCTGTGGCAACAGGCGAGCATTAATGGGGTATGGCAGCAGACCACCGACGCGAGAACCTTTGCCAAAAGCACGACATCGATTGCTGCGACGCTCCTAGGCTTGTGACCATTTCAGATGGAACATAGACTACTGGAAAATCGTGGTCTCATCAGATGAGTCCCCATTTAACTTGGTAGGAGCTACTGGTAATGTTAGAGTGCGGCCAGACCAAGGTTGTCAACAATGCACTGTTCAAGCTGGTGGTGGCTCAATAATAGTGTGTGCTGTGCTTACATGGAATGGACGGCGTCCTCTGGTGGAATTAAACTGATCGTTGGCCGTAAACGATTGTATTCGGCTATATGGAGACCATTCGAAGCCATGTATGGATTTCTTGTTCCGAAATATAGGTGTCATGTCACCGGCCCACACTTGCTCGGGACTCATTTGAAGAACATTCTGAACAATTCGAGAGAATTATTTCGAGACTCAGATTTCCCGCCATGAATCACATCGAACATTTTTTGGACACAATAGAGATTCCAGTTCACTCACAACACCCTGCATCGGGGACACTTTAGCAGCTGTGGATGGCTACAGTGGCGGCGTGGCTCAGTATTTCTGCAGGGGCCTTCTAGCGACTTGTTGAGTCTATACCATGTCGAGTTGTTGCACTACCCCAGGCAAAAGGAGCTAGGACACCCTTTGATCTCCTGTGTGTAATTCGCTGTCTGAATGCTGTACGAGGAAAGAATATGTTCTGTACTTTTTATCGACACTAGAGGGTCAGTGGTCGTGGTAACCCGTGATATATGACAAATAATTCAGCACTGTTTGGTTCTAGAATTGATTCTCACTGTCGTGTGGTTAGGGCCTCCCGTCGGGCAGAGCGTTCGCCTGATGCCGGTCTTTCGAGTTGACGCCACTTCGGCGACCTGCGCGTCGATGGGGATGAAATGACGGTGATTAGGACAATACAATACTCAATCCCAGAGCAGAGAAAATCTCCGACCCAGCCGGGAATCGAACCCGGGCCCTAAGGATTGACATTCCGTCACACTGATCACTCAGCTACTGGGGGCGGACAGTTCTCACTGAACATAGTAGAAAACTGGTGGTATTGGACGGTGGGAAGGGAGTGTCGGGTCAATGGGAGACAGTTTCAATCAAAGATTACTGAGAGAATTAGTCTGTAATCTGTTTCCAGGATCAGAGGACGTTGAGTGGGAGTGGCAGTTCAATGGGAGACAGTTTGAAACAAAGAATACTGAGAGGATTAGTTTCTAGGGTCAGAGGATTCTCTTTAACGTGGACTCCCAAAGATTCAATTAGAGAACGTTTTATTTGAAGAAAACTACATCTCTTTAATGGCACTGACGAACAGAACTAAAAGTCACAGCAAACGAAACTTCACACGTACTACAATGCGGAACTAAAACACGAGCTCTTCTTTTCTCCTTTTTTGTATATAATGTCTCGAGTGAAAAATGTAGAAGGAATTCGTAATGCTGTTTATTTCCCCGACCAGCGAAACAGTCATTTAAATCAAGGATCTACAATAGGCAACTCTAAAAGACATCATAAATTCTAACATATACAGGATTCTTCTGTCAAGATACTTAAATTTGTATTAGTGAAGTTGTAGATATAATAGTGACTTCTATAAAAACTACTTTTATAGGCACAAAATTGCAGTATTCATTGCTGAGCGTGATGATAATATAGAACATCGCACATTGACGCCTCGTCATGGTTTTGGTGGCGGTATACTACTGCATGTATAACGGGATCACATGGATGATTTTAACAATTACTTGTATAAAAACTTGTTATTTAGCTTCTTGTGCATCTTATTTTCTTGGGCAGAAATTCTGAAAACCGTATAAAAGCCACATGGTGGCCGGTTTGCTGATACGCCTCATGGATTTGGCTTGCTTGCCTTCTCTGTCTCCCAACCTGTCGCGCTGAACGTTTACCTAGACGAGCACACCGTGGAAGTTACCCACATAGGCACAAAGTAGTCATTGTGCAGAATAGGGGCATAAAAATAATATCCAGTTTTAATGTTCGAACCTCATTTCGCTATGCCATTAAAAAATAGTATACTAACAACCGTCTCTCAACCACGATTTGAAAAAAAAACAGTATTCACAAATGTAACATCAGGAACTTACCTCGATCCAGAACTAAACTTACCCTTACACAGAAAATAAAAAGATAAAATAAAAATATATCTTTCTCTTACGAATTAAAGATGAACTCCACCACTGCCGGTCCCAAGTCCGGGGCCTCATTTTGCAAAGTGATGAGGAAGTAGGAGGGGGAGGAGTAACACCTCTTTAAGAAACCTAGGTCCATCTGGCTCTGGATTGTAGCACCCTGTAAGGGCCCCTGCCTAGAGTTACTAGGTGAAACCTGGTCAACGGTCTCAAAGGCGGAAGAGGAAGTTCAGATTCCCAACGGCGGAGAGAGTGGAAGAACTACCACCAGGGCTCACAATCTTGGTTGTATATTTTGTGGCCTTTGGGCCACACCCAAAATAACTTTCATCAATCATGGAAGTGTGTGATGTAAACTATTTTACCCCAGGTGGACGATCCAACGTACGCCAGTACGTCAGCAGACATTCGGATTATGGGGAGTCTGCAACATTGCACAAAGACAAGTCGGAGTGTCTTGGAATCTGATCCAAATTTCAACATAGGCAATCAACGTACCTAGCAACTTTCAATGCAAACTCATTGTTGAAAACCAGAAAACTATAACATCTAACAGATACTCTAAAGAACCACAACGTACTCATAACAGCCATTCAGGAAACACAATATTTGGATACAGATACATTCGATTCCGAAGGTTTTAGGATATACAAAGGGAAAGTGGAAACGAGAGTCATGAAAAATGTACCACATCTTGAGACAGCCTTTACAATCAACAAACAAATCTTGAACCCAATAGTTGGCTTCGATTCACAATCAGAAAGAATCTCAAGTCTTACATTCACAAGCACAAACAAAATCTACACAATTATCAATGTACATGCTCATATAAACGAGGATAACAGGAAAAACAAAGAGAAAGTGGAGGCCTTTTGGAATCATCAAGATGACATTATTCAAAAAAATTCCAGATAAAAACATCATCATTCTTCTTGGAGATTTTAATGTACAAATTGGTAAAGAAAAAAGATGTAAGAAAATAGTTGGAAACTATACTGCACACAAGAGAACAAACAGAAATGGTGTGAGACTAATAGAACTTTGCCAAGCACACAATTTAATTCTTAAATCCACAGCTTTCAAGAAACTACCACGAAGACAAAAGACATGGGTATCCCCAAATCCTAGTCTTGGGGAATTTCAACTTGATCATGTGGCAATCAAGAAGCTTTCTAGCAAAGAAATGATGAATGTTAGGGTACGTAGGGGTGCAAACTTGGATTCAGACCACTACCTTTCTAAAATTGAGTTCAAAGTCATCCCAAACAGGAAAGGCAGGATGAAACAAATTAAGGGTCGGAAGTATAACACAGAAAAGATATTAAAATCAGATGAATTCACAAAAGCAACAGAAACCATTCAGACACAAAGCTGGGGGGATATCAAGGAAAACCTCATTACTATAGTTGAACGAATAGGACCTAACAAAAAAAGTAAAAAACATACCTGGCGGTCGCTGGAATGTGATGCCCTCATTGAAACAAGAAAATAGGCATGGCAAAATTGGCAATCACAGAAAACAGAAGAAAGTAGACTGAATTACATTACAGTTAGAAAACTGGTAGATAAAAATATAAAAAGGATTAAGAAGACACATGAAAACAAAACTCTCCTCCAAATTGACGAAGAATTTGCTAAAAACAACACAAGAAGCTTTTACAGAACTTTCAAACAAAGGTTATCAAGATACAAAGCACCCACTCTCCAATTTCGAGATGTAAATGGGACCATCGCTCGCAACAACACGAAAAACTGCAAAATACCAGCAGGCTACTTTGAGAAACTCTTGAATTGTGAACCCATACTTGAAAAATTTGAATCCATCCCAAACAACCGTGAGAAGCCGGATTCAGAACCACCGACGACAGAAGAACTACATAAGGTCATTTCAGAACTTAAAAACAACAAGGCGTCTGGAGGAAATCAAATAGTGGCCGAACTATGGAAAAAGGGTGAGAAAAATGCAGTTACATCCCTTAAGTGTGTTTTCGATCAAATCTGGAAAGAAGAAGAGACCCCCGCAGAATGGAGAACAGCTCTCATCCACCCCATCCACAAGAAAGGTTCGAAGACAGACACCTAAAATTACAAAGGAGTATCACTGCTGGATATAACGTACGAGATTATTTCTAAAGTCCTCTTGAACAGGGCAGAGCCGCAATTGGATCCGCAAATCGGGGAATACCAGGGAGTTCTAGAAAGAGCAGATCATGTTCGGAGCAAATACTAAACCTCAAAAACATTATGGCATACCAAAAATCAAGGGCAAAGACATACGTAATCTCCTTCATTGATTTAAAAAAAGCATATGATTCGATTGATAGAGAATCTCTGTTGTCAGTCCTGGAAGGAATGGGTTTGGATAAGAAAACAACTAATATTAAAAAAGCGACCCTTACAAATACATTTTCGAAAGTTAAATTTATGGGCGAACTATCGGAACCCTTTGAAATAAAAACGGGAGTGCGACAGAGCGATGGGCTCTCGCCGTTGCTGTTCAATTGTGCGCTTGAGAAAATAGTCAGAGAATGGAACACAAATATTAAGAGTGGTATAAGACTGGGTTGCAAAAAGAAGAACCTTAAAGTAAATTGCATTGCTTTTGCAGAGGATATGGCCCTGTTTGCTGAAACAATGGAAGAAGCACGGGAACAAATCCTTGAACTAAAGGAACAAGCAGCTAAAATTGGTCTCACCTCTCCTTTGAAAAAGCTAAGATATTGACAAACATCAAGCACTCATGTAAATACCTCAAAGTTCAAGAACAGAAGATTGAAATAGTAAAAGAATTCAAATATCTCGGAGAATGGGTTAGTTGGAATGCTGGGGAAAGCAAAGCAATGGAACCCAGAAAAAATAAACTTGAATTGGCCTTCCAACTAACAAATAATATATACAACAAAAAATCCCTTTCATGGGGGTCCAAAATTACACATTACAAGACAGTGATTAAGCCAGAAGCACTGTATGCAGGAGAAACACTTAACATGAATTTCAAAGGCCAAATGGAGAAACGTGAGGTAAAGGAAAGAAAAATTTTAAAAAAGTCATTGGGCCAAAATTTCAAGACAATAAGATTATATACATCAAAAATGAAACTCTCTACAAGAAAATTGACAAACTTTCAGATTCTATGCGAAAAAGGAGAATAAACTTTTATGGTCATTTTCTCAGAATGAATTCCAACAGATTAACTAAACAAATCTTTGACTTCTTCCGTAAGCGAAAAACAAAGCCCAACTGGTTTAAAGAAACTGAGAAAGACCTAGTGGAATTAAAGATTTCAGAAAATTCACTTATAGATCGAATTGCTAAATTAATTACTAAAGATGAAAACATAAGGTTCCAAGACAAAACCACACAAAAGTCCAAACCCTTCATCTCGGAAGAAGAGAGGAGAAGAAGATCAGAAAGAATGAAGATATACTGGGCCCGAAGAAAAGAACAACGCAGAAAGAAATGATTGATCCAGAGTACCCCAAAGAGGGTCAAACGCAAGAAGAAGAGTTAAAGATGCATCTGAACGTAGTTTTCAAAACGAATTGAAAATATTTCTGCTTGGCTTCCCATTCTTCTCCGTAGATGAACTTTTAGTAGATAATACGCAGGATCAACTAGGTAAAGCAGGCAACCTAATTTATAACAAGAAAATATATCGGGTCCTTTTTCCGCTAAGTTATAGCGGATAACGCGACGAATTCAGTAAAAAAATTTTAACGGTTCTAGCTGCCAAAATAATGACACCTACTTGTAAAATGAAACTGTGTTCTTAATTCTGTGACACTGCTAAGAAACTTTGACGAGGACTTCAACGGCATAACACTTGTGGAACATTATCATTTCTTAATTATTTTTTGTTTTATTTTAATTTTATTTGTTTCTTTTCTAGAGGCTTCTGTCTAGTGACTGGGTTGATACATCATACCATGAACTCCTGTACTGTGCCAGTCGGTCCATACCAGACTGTTAATGTCTCCCTTCGTCCTCAATTATTTGTTGAATGCATTGTAATCTGACTCTTCCCCTATGGATTTTACCCTCTACAGCTTCCTCTAGTATCATGGAAGTTACGTAATGACAACTTGTTCCGTCTTCTTGTAACTGTTTCCCTTGCGTTCTAGTTTTCGACAATCCTGTATGCTGAATTATTCTTTCTACGACCACTACTTCTGGTTTTCCCACATTTTCCCTGCAGCTATTATGCATTGGCTTCACTGAACATCATAATTTGATACGTAAGTGACATATCGGTGCATTTCTGTCCATCCTCGAACGTTGTTGTAACTCCTTCTATTGTCGATCAATTGATTTCTCCAGGTACCCAATATTTCTTCACATTTAGCTTTCTTTTACCTGACTTTGCCAGTTCAGCCTCTGTGATTACCATTTTAGAGATGTCCATACCTGGTCAAGTGAAATGCTTACTATAATACTCATTATCGCTGCATCTGCAGCACTATAGAACGCCAAACACATATCATTCCTCAGTACTTCAGCATCCCAATTCTTTTCAAATAAATTCTTCAGAACAAGTCTCTCAAAATTCAATCTAGTCTTCATCATCATTAAATTGTAATCCTGTGTACGTCTTACAAACCAAAATTTGGTTTCGGAAACCCTGTTTGATCATGATACAATCCAGCTCGACTCTTTCCTTGTCTCCATGGAAAGTACACTCTCGTGATTTTCGAGCAGTGCTTTCTTTATTACCAGTTTAAACTTATTGCAAAACTCATTAATCTTTCTCTTCTCTCATTCCTATTCCTTGCAAGCTACATCATTTTAATCCCCCATCACCATTAAATTTTCACTTACCTTTATAATAACGGCAACGGCCTTGCCGCACTTGATGCACCGGTTCCCGGGAGATCACCGAAGTTAAGCGCTGTCGGGCGTGGCCGGCACTTGGATTAGTCACCATCCTGGCCGCCATGCGTTGTTGCCATTTTTGGGATGCACTCAGCCTCGTGATGCCAATTGAGGAGCTACTCGACCGGGAGAGCGGTGTGCTGGCCACACGCCCCTCCTTTCCGCATCTTCAACTGAGAATGCCACGGCGGTCAGATGGGTCAATTGTGGCCTGAAGACGGAGTGCTTATAATAGTGCATTACCCGTTCAGTATCCTCCATAGTTTTCTCTTTATTAAACATTAACAACGTAAAAGAACCGCTAACAGTTGTTCTACAGTCAAAAGAAAAGTCGTCACGAATTTCTGCCTTGTTTTGTTGCACGAAAGGGGAGAGAATACGTAATCAGATACTGTTAGTTTGTTTACTATTATGACTGTCATTTCAAGTGTTCCAAAGATCTATTTTGGACACTGATGTATATAAACCAGCTCCTAAGAGACAATGCTGCATGTTGAACTTCATCTGTACTTGCTGCAGAATTGTTCCATGCTATGTGACATTTCGTGGGTTTAGAAGTTTCCGGTGTTTCCTAGTGGACTGCTTGTATTAATTTCCTTGTAGGTAACATTCCGGAGGCGTTAAGTCTGTATTTCTGAAAAAAAAACCGACTTAACGACCTTCATATTTTCCTGTCAAGAAAGATTATCTGTGCCGAATGGCCTGGACATATGATCTATGTCAACACATTATCACGTTTAAACAGTAACCTTGTACAGCACTACAGCGTCCCAGCGTTTCTGCTAGTGCTGAAATTTGTTCACGAAATATTATTTTCGACGCATTTGAAGCAACTTTTTTGTTTCAGGCTTCATCTTCGCAATGATGTCAAAGCGTCTTCTCATCATCTACAATGATCCACGACATGAAGGACGAGTCATCCACGGTACTCTCACGGAGGCCTTGGCAGACTACGACGTGGTATTCCTGCAGTCTTTCAGCTCCTGGGGACGACCTTAATAGCAATGGTCACACGTTGAAGTCACACGTCGAGAGTGCCTGCACTGTTTCGCATGTCACACCTACAAAATCAGCAATATTGTGGACTGTTCTCCGACGATCCTCATGAAAATATGGTGTGTTACACAGGTGGGCTCGAAACTTTGATACCACCTCGTATGTCCGTTGAAATATCTTCGAATAACTGCAACAGTATATTTGTTACGAACTGTAGATATATGTAACTATATAAAAAAATTGTCAAATCATACAGTTCTTGAAAAGACTGTACGGCGTATTGATAGGTCGACATAAATAGTTTATTCGCTTCTCTGAGCCAGTATGGATGTTCAGCTGACCGGTACACCAGATTCCGAAGTTTGACTTCCAATACTGTGTAAACGATACTTCATTTTGCAGTGAAACGCCGCATCGTGTACTAGTTTTCGTAGTCACCATTTCGGGGAGTTGTAACCCATTTTGAAAATCACTGAAGCTATTCAAGGAGCGAAATGTGGAGAGAATGAAATGCGCTTGAATGTGGTGGCCCCACAACACAATCTGGTGGCATGCCACAAATAGTATCATGTGGTTTGTGTGTGACGGCTTCTAAAATGTCAGTTTCATTCGTTGAATCAGTTGCAGCTTTTTGCCGAAGGCGTGTTTTATTTTTCAAATATAGAGTTTGTTGAAACTTTCAGGTTAGCGGAAAAAGGTTTGAGGACTTCGCGTGATCAGGCTATGTTTCAACAGACAACGGCACTTCTCGGTAACGGCTTGGCTATATTCGCCATAGACGAAAACAATATTCACTGTTTCGATTGTAATATCCATTAGAGAAGTCAGATTAAATTCCCGACTAAGTGGTCTGAATAATAAATCAGCTGAGCACAGTTTGATTTTCCTTATTTTGAGAAGACCGAAGAAGCGATCTGTTTACTTTCTGAAAACATTCAACAGCCTTCATCGCATAAATATTTCTTTTTTTAAGGCAGCTGGTTTCAACAGAATTGCTGTCAACTTCAGTCTTAATTTTTTTTTAGTCTGAAGACGACAGCAAAGTCTGATGAAACGAGTTATTTATGCGATCTATGCTGTTGAATATTTTTAGAAGAACACAATGTTTCCAGCGTTCCTTCTTAAAAAGATTGAATAATGATTTTGTTTCATTACGAGTTCTTTCGTAATTATAAGATTCTTGTGTTCTAGTTGTTTTCGTATATAGATATAGCTCTTTTGTACACATTTTGTACACATTTCTATAACGTTTCTGTGAAACCGTGGTTTTCTGTGTTTTCTTCTCATGTTTTATTACTCGTGTACTTCATGCTTCTTGAGCTGCTGCTTCAATAAGTTCTTTGATTTCCTCCCAACCCAGAAACACATCATCCTCCGCATTTATAGCGTTCTATTTTACTACATCTGTTAAACGTTTCTGATATAAATTTTTTGTAGATTCATTTCGTAGTCACTTTATATTAAACTTTCCTTGTTTTACGATTTCTTCTTGTTTCTACTTACCAATCTGATTTTTGGGATGAGAATACTGTGATCACACCCTGAGTTGGCAGACTTTAGTTTCATAACATCTAGTGCTGATTTGGGAGGAATTCCTGTTTGAAACAATGTAGTCTGTTGTACATTTATATCCTCTCATGTTCTGAAAATTGCACTTTTACTGCTCTCTGTGGTCGTAAAAGTTCATAGCATGCGCGTAAGTTGATCACAATCCCACCATTCTCATTTGTTAAGTATTCAGTAGAGCTTTCTTTAGTTCCAGGGCTGACTCTATCTCCAGTACGAGCTTATCTTCAATTACAACTGTAAGTTCATTTGAAGGTGTGTTGATAACTTCTTGTCCACCTTCGTTGCAGTCATCTCTTTCTATAGGTTTACAATACTCTAAGAGAGTATGTTCAGTTTATGGTGAAACAACTTCATTTTATTAAAGCTTTCCTTTCAGGAATATACCGGCATTCTTCAAGAAGACATTTGTATTTCTTGTGGACATATGTTCCTACTCCTGGTTTTGCTTTTGTCTCCGTCTCGATCTCACTACTAATGGGTAGGTACTGGTCGCATTCCTTCTGGCCTCTTCCTTTCTTTTTTTTTTTTTTTTTTTTTTTTTTTTTGTATCTCAGACTCTACATATGGAGGTTTCATGATGTTTAATTTTCTACAAGTTCTTCATCTTTTTTTAATGATTTTATGTTATATATTTTTATTCTCAGAATATAGTTATTTTCCCACGTCTTAGAGCTGTTCCTAGTCTTGGTGGCCGTAATTGTAGTCCATGCTATCCGAGGCCAGTACTGGTATTCTTAACAGTGAAGTAGCACCTCCAGTAGGTTGCTAGCCTGGTTCTCGTTGGTAATGTTTGCAAGATTTTCCTTTCCCTTCGCTGTCTACTTCCATCACAGCTTAGGAGGCCTACCTGGGGCAGAAGCCTTTGTTTTGCAGTTCTGTCATATACTAGCATTTGGTGCTCTCTCTCTCTCTCCATTAATCCTGCTAGACAACAAAAGGCGACGACTTTTTCTTCAGAATTTTCTTCCCTTACTCTTTTCATCGTCCAGTACCCTATTTCACAATGAATGAGCCTTAAACGTCTGAGCTGAGGACAGAATATGGAAGACTGCGTTGAGCCTCGAACACAATACCGTTGCTTTCGAAAAAGCAAGAATTAGCCAAGAGAGGCTGCCAGGAAAGAAAACCTAAGAGCCTGACGCCAGTAAGAAGGGACGTCGAACAGATGTGCAAAACTATAGACCTATATCTGTAACGTCGATCAGTTGTAGAATTTTGGAACACGTATTACGTTCGAGTATAATGACTTTTCTGGAGACTAGAAATCTACTCTGTAGGAATCAGCATGGGTTTCGAAAGAAACGGTCGTGTGAAACCCTGCTCGCGCTATTCGTCCACGAGACTCAGAGGGCCATAGACACGGGTTCACAGGTAGATGCTGTGTTTCTTGACTTCCGCAAGGCGTTTGACACAGTTCCCCACAGTCGTTTAATGAACAAAGTAAGAGCATACGGACAATCAGACCAATTGTGTGAGTGGATTGAGGAGTTCCTAGATAACAGAACGCAGCATGTCATTCTCAATGGATAGAAGTCTTCCGAAGTAAGAGTGATTTCAGGTGTGCCGCAGGGGAGTGTCATAGGACCGTTGCTATTCACAATTACATAAATGACCTGGTGGACGACATCCGAAGTTCACTGAGGCTTTTTGCAGATGATGCTGTGGTGTATCGAGAGGTTGCAACAATGAAAAATTGTACTGAAATGCAGAAGGATCTGCAGCGAATTGACGCATGGTGCAGGGAATGGCAATTGAATCTCAATGTAGACAAGTGTAATGTGCTGCGAATACATAGAATGATAGATCCCTTATCATTTAGCTACAAAATAGCAGGTCAGCAACTGGAAGCAGTTAATTCCATAAATTATCTGGGAGTACGCATTAGGAGTGATTTAAAATGGAATGATCATATTAAGTCGATCGTCGGTAAAACAGATGCCAGACTGAGATTCATTGGAAGAATACAAAGGAAATGCAATCCGAAAACAAAGGAAGTAGTTTACAGTACGCTTGTTCGCCCACTGCTTGAATACTGCTCAACAGTGTGGGATCCGTACCAGATAGGGTTGATAGAAGAGATAGAGAAGATCCAACGGAGAGCAGCGCGCTTCGTTACAGGATCATTTAGTAATCGCGAAAGCGTTACGGAGATGATAGATAAACTCCAGTGGAAGACTCTGCAGGAGAGACGCTCAGTAGCTCAGTACGAGCTTTTGTTAAAGTTTCGAGAACATACCTTCACCGAAGAGTCAAGTAGTATATTGCTCCCTCCTACGTATATCTCACGAAGAGACCATGAGGATAAAATCAGAGAGATTAGAGCCCACACAGAAGCATACCGACAATCCTTCATTCCACGAACAATACGAGACTGGAATAGTAGGGAGAACCGACAGAGGTACTCAGGGTACCCTACCGTCAGGTGGCTTGCGGAGTATGGATGTATATGTAGATGTAATGCCGAACTCAGGTTATAGCCCCACCGTTGCTACACTGTATACACCCAAGACTGGAGAACCGTAAGGACCTGAATGAGAATAAAGGGTGACAAGTGCTACTGAATTTTAGTTTGCAGAATTTTGCTTTCGCTCGTTAGTCCTTACCCTGTACCATTTCTTAGAGATTGTCTCCCAGAAGGATCCGGGAAGGATTTGGATTTCATATCCCGTCTACAGCGAGATCAGTAGAGGTGGCCAACTAGGTAGAAGTGGGGAAGGAAATCGGACGCGACTTCTGAAAGGAACGACTCTGGCATTTGTTTTATGTTTAGGGGAATCACGGGAAAACCTTAATGAGGATGACCGAATATGAACCGCCGTCCTTCAAACAGTCCAGTGTCATATCTCTGCACCACATCACTTGGTTACGCACACCTCGAAGGGTGTAGTGAAATTTCAGTGGGGAACATTGACATGAAGATACACAATTCTTTTTTTTCTCTTTTTTTTTTTTAAAGCCACATTTGTATTTCAAGCTTAACATGCTTCTTGGTAAAAGTAATTATGTAGGTTGGGCTGCAGGCATTCATTATATGGCACTTATGTCGTAATTACATAGTTCACAGTATTACAAGGCTAAAAGTTTACTTGGATGTCTAACGAATTCAAAAAGTGGAAGTGTAGCAGCTAATTGGCTACTGAATTGAATGAATGAATCTTACAACGTGATTGTCAGAAGGACATTTTGATTCACATGACATTGAAACAGCATTTCTTTTGGACGTATGATGTCATATGCTTCTATGCCTTTTTAACTTACACATTGTCGGAAGGACAGGCTCAGCATACAGGAAAGTCAAAACAACCTTTGATGACATTAAAAGCAACGGTGGTAACATTAAGAGTACAACGGGAATTCCACTGTTAAATGCAGAGGAGAGAGCAGATAGGTGGAAAGAATACATTGAAAGCCTCTATGAGGGTGAAGATTTGTCTGATGTGATAGAAGAAGAAACAGGAGTCGATTTAGAAGAGATAGGGGATCCAGTATTAGAATCGGAATTTAAAAGAGCTTTGGAGGACTTACGGTCAAATAAGTCAGAAGGGATAGATAACATTGAATCAGAATTTCTAAAAGCATTAGGGGAAGTGGCAACAAAACGACTATTCACGTTGGTGTGTAGAATATATGAGTCTGGCGACATACCATCTGACTTTCGGAAAAGCATCATCCACACAATTCCGAAGACGGCAAGAGCTGACAAGTGCGAGAATTACCACACAATCAGCTTAACAGCTCATGCATCGAAGCTGCTTACAAGAATAACATACAGAAGAATGGAAAAGGAAACTGAGAATGCTCTAGGTGACGATCAGTTTGGCTTTAGGTAAAGTAAAGGCACGAGAGAAGCAATTCTGACGTTACGGCTAATAATGGAAGCAAGGCTAAAGAAAAATCACGACACGTTCATAGGATTTGTCGACCTGGAAAAAGCGTTCGACAATCTAAAATGGTGCAAGCTGTTCAAGATTCTGAAAAAAGTAGGGGTAAGCTATAGGGAGAGACGTGTCATATACAATATGTACAACAACCAAGAGGGAATAATAAGAGTGGACGATCAAGAACGAAGTACTCGTATTAAGAAGGGTGTAAGACAAGGCTGTAGCCTTTCGCCCCTACTCTTCAATCTGTACATCGAGGAAGCAATGATGGAAATAAAAGAAAGGTTCAGGAGTGGAATTAAAATACAAGGTGAAAGGATATCAATGATACGATTCGCTGATGACATTGCTATCCTGAGTGAAAGTAAAGAAGAATTAAATGATCTGCTGAACGGAATGAACAGTGTAATGAGTACACAGTATGGTTTGAGACTAAATCGGAGAAAGACGAAGGTAATGAGAAGTAGTAGAAATGAGAACAGCGAGAAACTTAACATCAGGATTGATGGTCACGAAGTCAATGAAGTTTCGGAATTCTGCTACCTAGGCAGTAAAATAACCAATGACGGACGGAGCAAGGAGGACATCAAAAGCAGACTCGCTATGGCAAAAAAGGCATTTCTGGCCAAGAGAAGTCTACTAATATCAAATACCGGCCTTAATTTGAGGAAGAAATTTCTGAGGGTGTACGTCTGGAGTACAGCATTGTATGGTAGTGAAATATGGACTGTGGGAATACCGGAACAGAAGAGAATCGAAGCATTTGAGATGTGGTGCTATAGACGAATGTTGAAAATTAGATGGACTGATAAGGTAAGGAATGAGGAGGTTCTAGGCAAAATTGAAAGGAAAATGTGGAAAACACTGATAAGGAGAAGGGACAGGATGATAGGACATCTGCTAAGACATGAGGGAATGACTTCCATGGTACTAGAGGGAGCTGTAGAGGGCAAAAACTGTAGAGGAAGACAGAGATTGGAATACGTCAAGCAAATAACTGAGGATGTAGGTTACATGTGCTACTCTGAGATGAAGAGGTTAGCACAGGAAAGGAATTCGTGGCGGGCCGCATCAAACCAGTCAGTAGTCTTCAGTCAGTGAAGACACACACACACACACAAAAAAACTTAACACACCTTAGAGATAAGCGCAAAATTCTTCTACTTGTGAAGTTCAGTTATTTGTCGTTCGAGTTCCGCCGGAAAGCTAAAAGTACTTTAAAAAATAGTTGATTTTCGATTGGCCGCATTCGCTGAGAAACCAGAGCACATTACTGTGATCGTTTCATGAAAGAAACTCGCATTTGCGAAGAAAGAATTTGTTTCAGACCGCTGCCGCATTTACTGTAATGGGAAATACCATCTCATCACAACTGCAGTACCAACAGCGACATTCACGGGAATGAGCGTGAAATAAAATTTTACGAATTGGACGTCGATGAACTGCTCGTTGTAAGCGGTAAAGATATCTTTCTCATGATTGGAAGAAGTTACATACTGCAGAAGCCACAATTCTGATGTCTACAGTGAATTTCTATTGCTAGAGTGTTGCGTGCTTCGGAATAAACGTAAAATGTAAGGAAGGTCAGATTAAATAGCTCCGGAATGATAATGTTGGTTAAAGCGCCATTCTATAAGGACATAATACGCGTTTGTGGGTAAAGGTCTAATTTCACAGTAGTTCAATTCTACTGTTGTCTAAAACTTAACTCATATTAAAAGATATATTCTTTCAACATTTACTGCTAAGATGGAAGTGACAGTAATAGTGATCAATAGTCTACGTACTGACTGATAATCTCACCGGGGCACAACCCTCTTAAAATAACAGGCGAGTCAATCTAGGGCGCTTTAAATGGTGTATATGTGTTGCGTATGAGACAATCGTTTGGGCGGAATGAGTGCAGTACCATGGTTCGACGATAATATATGATAGAGTGACATCAAGGCCTATCGCGTTTCCACCTACCTGTGACTACACTGTAAATTTGTCGATGTATCCACAAGGGTTGGACAAAGAGAAGGAAACATTGTGAGAAATGCGTGCTTGAACATAAAAGCTGATGGCAGACAAGCCAGCATGTTGCTCTGCTGTATGTTACCTCGGAATGTATCTGTGCAATGTCTTCAATCTGGTGGAAGTTTTAGTCATGATCAGAACAGTGTTCTGTGCAGCTCAGAATGTATTCTTCCTAAATTGATGGAAATAGAGCGTACACAGATTAACGGTACTCCAATAGAGGTGCTTCCGCAACGAAAGCAGTTTTGTGTTTTAAGAGGCACCGTACGGAAGATCTATACTGCATTAAAGGAAAGCGGATAAACAACATCCGTTAACTCATATCATGTACAAAAATAAGTTAACTGATCGTGACAGACGGTGATTGAGGACGACTGTGGCCTAAAATAGGTTTACGACAACGCAGAAATAAATTACGCATTCACTAATCCTGTCAGCATCAACACTACACGAAGGGAGCTCCATGATTAGGGACTTGAAGGGCGAGCTAGAATTACAAAAAGCATTTATCAGTGATTCAGATACCCTTAACAGAAAAAATTGTACTGAAGCCATGAAATGTGGAATTCGGAACAATGAACGAAGCTCATGTGATGGGATGAGTCTTGTTACAGAGTTTTTCCAACTTCTGTTTAAGTTTACGTCCCAGGATTGAATCACATCGGGGATTCAGGGATGATTTGGTAGACATATCGTGGTGATCCAAGAGCCCCATGCTTACTCTCCAAGGGAGCATTACTGCGAAGGATTAAGTGAACAATTTGGCTGATCAAGTCCTGCCCATGTGTAACATTCCCTAGGTCGATGAACCAACTTGTAACATCCCCTCTGCGGAATGACAAACCCTAACATATGACATACTGGACCCCTTGTATTGTCTGGAAGGGTAAGCGGTAGATTTACAGCGGTGCGTGGCAGGTCCTCTTTGTGATTTACCTGCGCTGTGGCAGCGTAGTCAACGTCCGCACGTTCTCGACCTTTAATCTAACCTGCCCTTACCAGCAGTTCAGCCGCTCGTACGTTATTCGGCACCCTGTGGTTCTGGACTTAGATAATATGTAGAACTAAGGTTTTGGAGAGGAATTCCGGTGCTACTAAATAATGCAACGCAGCTCTGATAAAAGCAATTATATTCTTGAGACACGTTGGCCTCAAACTACTTTTACACAGTTTATTACAAACAAATTGCCAAATCGTTGTTTGCACTCCAGGTAGCGGTCAGATGTATATGCCCCTCTAAGTGGGTTTCAGACCGCTGTCGGATACCGACGGCATTTGGTGGATGTCTCAATCAGGCTAATCCCAATTGTGATCGTATCAATATAAGTCATTCAGCTGCCAGGTTGGTCTTTTAATGCACAGGGCCAAGATCTTGTATTATCGGATGCCAGGGAACTCAGTCTTTACTTACACTTGATACCTCTCATAATAACAAGCGCGATCATAACCAATTGATCATAATAATAATTGCTCAGATTAGGTGGACAAGACAGACCTATTGCTTTTGCCTCAAAATGGTCAACTCACACTTACTGCAATTATTCTCAAATAGAAGATGAGACTCTGGCTGTTGTGCATGGTATGACCAAATTCCATCACAATTTGTACGGTCGCAAGTCCTATTTAGAGGTAGATCACAAGCCTTTGCAGTCCTTGTTTCATTCGTCAAATCAGGTTCCTAGACGCAATGCGCAAAAATTGCAACATTGGGGTTTGCTGCTTTCGAAATATCAGTATGTAATTGTGTACAGACCTACAAAGCATGGCAATGCAGACGCCCTATCTCGGCTTCCGATTGGCTGAGACTCTGAGTTTGATGCGTCTTGTTGCCAAATCGATGCGCAGGACTGTGAATTGCAGGAATCTTTTCCCTTACCCTACAGAAAAATTGCACAGGCCACAAAAGTAAATCCAAATCTCAAGATTTTGTTGCATTACATTCACATGTCTTGGCCTCGTTCGATGAACAATATTCAGAACTAAGTATTGCGTCTATGTTTTGCACGTCAGCATAACCTTTCAGTTAAACAGGTTGTAATTATAATAGAAAATGATAGTGACCGCCGGCCGCTGTGGCCGATCGGTTCTACGTGCTTCAGTCCAGAATCGCGCTGCTGCTACGGTCTCAGGTTCGAATCCTGCCTTGGGCAGGGATGTGTGTGACGTCCTTACGTTGGGTAGGATTAAGTAGTTGAGCCTAGGGGACTGATGACCTTAAATATCCCATAGTGCTTAGAGCCATTTGAACCATTTTTTGACAGTGGCCAATCACGTGTGCCTATTCCCAAAGTGTAGCAAAAGGTTGTTTGCGATTGCTCCACCGAGGACATCATTGGAGAATTGTTTGCACTATAAATCGAGCCGGCACTGTACTTGCAATGGCAAGGACGCCCATGATGAATAAATGACATCACAGTGTCACGCATGCGCGGAAAACCGATCGCTCCGCTGTAGACATTCTCAGCTTGGCCTATGGCTCAAGAGCCATGGCAGCGAGTGCACATTGCACGACCGTTTTGGAACACTCATTGGCTCATAGTAGTAGACTCTTTTAGCAAGTTTCTATTTGCTGTGCTTATGAACTTTACCACATCACATAGTACCATTCAAGCGTTGTCCTCCATATTTTTTTGCTTCGCGGGTTTACGGAAGTACTTGTCGGACAACGGACCACAGTTCACTTCACGTGATTTTGAACAGTTTTGTGAACGAAATGGCATTCGTCATCTAACCAGTGCTCTGCTTCCTACCAGTCCAACGGAGAAGCTGAAAGCTTCGTGCGCACTTTTGAATAACGGATGGCCAAGCATCGCTCCACTCACCAAGGGAACAGGCGCTGCAACACTTTCTCGCCTCTCATGGCTTCGACCCTTGAGACGGACCATCACCGGTGAAACTTCTGCATGGGCGCCGCCATCGGGTGCTGCTACACTTGGTACACCCACCGCAGGATCCGACGCCACCAATGGCCCGCAATTATCGCTTGGCGCAGCGCGATCACGTTATTTTGAGGCTTTATGGAAACCGTGGGCGCTGGGAAAGAGGCGTGATCCAGGAACGCATTGGCTCTTTTATGTACTTGAATGTAGGACCCGATGGATTGCGGCGCCACCACCAGAAACAAATTCGTCTGTTATCACTTGCCCCGTAATAAACAGTCTTGATCTGCATCTTCTCTTCCCCCAGATTCATGGCTCACGGGACCGCGAGGCCATCGCAGGCGTCCGGGACCACGAGGCCACCAGGGCTGGATCCAGATCCGCCGTCGCCGTTGCCGTCGTCGTTATCGCATCGGGACACGCCCTCAAGCCTGAACGTGTGCCTGGCAGCAATTTTCCGGAGAATGTTACTGTTGTCTCGCAAGCCAGTTGGCGGGGTACAGTCGGGAGTACGCCCTCCTCCACAGTCACGGCTCCCATCTCATCTGTACATCGTGCAGTTGTCATTAGCATCCTCCCTATACGACAATGGCGCGGCATTTCGGGGAGAAAGATGGGGTGGCGTAAGCTGTCGCCAGCACAACGGTCGGCTAAGATGTAGCAAGAAGATCGGTAGTAGGCTCTGGATGAAGCGCGCCGATCACGAGAGAGGTAAGAGACACACCGACAAGCTACACGCCACAAATCACCTCTCGGCAGCATGTACACTACTGGCTATGAAATTTGCTACACCAAGAAGAAATGCAGATGATAAACGAGTATTCACTGGACAAATATATTATACTAGAACTGACATGTGATTACATTTTCACACAATTTGGGTGCGTAGATCCTGAGAAATCAGTACCCAGAACAATCACCTCTGGCCGTAATAACGGCCTTGATACGCCTGGGCTTTGAGTCAAACAGAGCTTGGATAGCGTGTACATGTACAGCTGCCCATGCAGCATCAACACGATATCACAGTTTATCAAGAGTAGAGACTGGCGTATTGTGGTGAGCCAGTTGTTGGGCCACCATTGACCAGAAGTTTTCAAATAGTGAGAGATCTGGAGAATGTGCTGTCCAGGGCAGCAGTCGAACATTTTCTGCATCCAGCCAGTCCCGTACAGGACCTGCAACATGCGGTCGTACATTATCCTGCTGAATGTTGGGGTTTCGCAGGGATGGAATGAAGGGTAAAGCCACGGGTCGTAACACATCTGAAATGTAACGTCCACTGTTCAAAGTGCCGTCAATGTGAACAAGGGGTGGCCGAGACGAGAACCAATGGCACCCCATACCATCACGCAGTGTGACACGCAAATATGGCGATGACGAATATACGCTTCCAATGTGCGTTCACCTCGATGTCGCCAAACACGGATGCGACCATCATGATGCTGCAAACCCAGGTTCGTTCCTGAGTATACCATCGCAGGCGCTCCAGTCTGTGATGCAGCGTCAACGGTAACCGCAGCCATGGCCTTCGAGCTGATAGTACATGCTGCTGCAAACGTCCCGAACTGTTCGTGCAGATAGATGTTGTCTTGCAAACGTCCCCATGTGTTGACTCTGGTATCGAGACATCGCTGCACGATCCGTTACAGCCATGCGGATAAGATGCTTGTCATCTCGACTGTTAGTGATACGAGGCCGTTGGTCTCCAGCACGGAGTTCCGCACTACCTTCCTGAACCCACCGATTCCATATTCTGCCAACAGTCATTGGATCTCGACCAACGCGAGCAGCAATGTCGCGATACGATAAAACGCAATCGCATTTCTCCCCCTTACACGAGGCATCACGACAACGTTTCACCAGGCAACGCCGGTCAACTGCTGTTTCTGTATGAGAAATCGGTTGGAAACTTTCATCACTTCAACATGTTGTAAGTGTCGCCACCGGCGCCAACCTTGTGTGAATGCTCTGAAAAGCTAATCATTTGCATATCACAGCATCTTCTTCCTGTCCGTTAATTTTCGCGTCCGTAGCACGGCTACTTCGTGGTGTAGCAATTGTAATGGCCAATAGTGTATTTAGGCCGCCGCCGCTGACCAGAGGTAAGCACTAGCTCAGACACTGACACAGTAACATGCTCCAGTTTGGTGTCTGTCATTCAACTCTAGTGCAGGTTTGTTTACGTCTCAGACTACGACAGTGTATACAGTCAGATTATAGCAAGATTTGGAAAATTGGAAATTTGCGGTATGCTATATGGGAGTAAATTGCTGAGGTCATCGGTCCCTAGGCTTACACACTACTTTATCTAAATTAAACCAACTTACGCTAAGGACAACACACACCATGCCCAAGGGAGGATTCGAACCTGCGAGGCGAGCAGCCGCGCGAACCTAGACAAGGCGCCTTTGACCACACGGCTAAAACACGCGGCTATACGAATATTACCGATATGGTGATCAAGTGGACTATTATGGAAGAACTGGCACCACAACACATGAACTCTATTAAAGTTAAGTAGGAGATATCTGTTCATGTAAATAAAGAACCGTCTTAACCCACATGTGCATTAGCGTCATAGAAAGAGGATACCGGCCACCATAACAAGAACCTCTCCCTTGCTTCGTACGGTACAAGACTCTACACCATAGATTATGCCTCATAAACAAAAGCGAAACTTGTGTGGTGAACAGTACACTGTAATAGCTTATCTGACATCCCCATCTGAAGCAATGATCATCGAGACTCCAAAATGTAAAAGTTCTTCTAGGGTTCATAATATCTCCAATAAGACACTTGACATCTTTGACCCTATGATATGTAATGTTCTTAGCCACTTTTGTAATAAACCACTAAGTCAGGGCATTTTCTCCGAAAGACTGAAATATGACATTAGAAGAGCTTTCTATTAAAAGGGTTGTACTAGAGGTGTCGAAACTATAATCCAGTATCACTTTTTAATCATTTTTTAATTTTTTGATATGGTAATATACTCTAGGGTTGCCACCTGCCTTCGTATTCATGGGGCGCTTAGGTACATCTACATCTACGTCTACATTTATACTCAGCAAGCCACCCAACGGTGTGCGGTGGAGGGCACTTTACGTGCCATTGTCATTACCTCCCTTTCTTGTTCCAGTCGTGTATGGTTCGCGGGAAGAACGACTGCCGGAAAGCCTCTGTGCGTGCTCGAATCTCTCTAATTTTACATTCGTGACCTCCTCGGGAGGTATAAGTAGGGGGAAGCAATATATTCCATGCCTCATCAAGAAACGCACCCTCACGAAGCCTGGACAGCAAAATACACCGCGATGCAGAACGCCTCTCTTGCAGAGTCTGCCACTTGAATTTGCTAAACATCTCCGCTTACCAAATAACCCTGTGACTAAACGCGCCGCTCTTCTTTGGATCTTTTCTATTTCCTCTGGTACGGATCCCACACTGATGAGCAATACTCAAGTATATGTCGAACGAGTGTTTTCTAAGCCACCTCCTTTGTTGATGGACTACATTTTCTAAGGTCTCACCCAATAAATCTCAACCTTGTAGCCGCCTTACCAACAATTAATTTTATATGATCAATCCACTTCAAATCGTTCCGTACGCATACTCCCAGATATTTTACCGAATTAACTGCTACCAGTGTTTGTTCTGCTATCATATAATCATACAATAAAGGATCCTTCTTTCTATGTATTCGCAATACATTACTTTTGTCTATGTTAAGGGTTAGTTGCCACTCCATGCACCAAGTGCCTATCCGCTGCAGATCTTCCTGAATTTCGCTGCAATTTCTAAGGCTGCAACTTCTGTGTATACTACAGCATCTTCCGCGAAAAGCCGCATGGAACTTTCGACACTATCTACTAGGTCATTTATATATACTGTGAAAAGCAGTGGTCCCCTAACACTCCACTGTGGCACGCCAAAGGTTACTTTAACGTCTGTAGACGTCTCTTCATTGAGATCAACATGCTGTGTTCTGTTTGCTAAAAATTCTTCAATCCAGCCACACAGCTGGTCATATATTCCGTAGGCTCTTACTCTGTTTATTAGGTGACAGTGCGGAATTGTATCGAACGCCTTCCGGAAGTCAAGGAAAATGGCATCTACCTGGGAGCCTGTATCTAATATTTTCTGGGTCTCATGAAGAAATAAAGCAAGTTGGGCCTCACACGATCGCTGTTTCCGGAATCCATATTGATCCCTAAAGAGTAGATTCTGCGTTTCCAGAAATGACATGATATGCGAGCAAAAAACATGTTCTAAAACTCTACAACAGATCGATGTCAGAGATATGGGCCTATAGTTTTGCTCATCCGCTCGACGATCCTTCTTGAAAACTGGGACTACCTGTGCTCTTTTCCAATCATTTGGAATCTTCCGTTCCTCTAGAGACTTGCGGTACACGGCTGTTAGAAGGGGGCAAGTTCTTTCGCGTACTCTGTTTAGAATCGAATTGGTATCCCGTTAGGTTGTTGTGTGATTTCAGTTGCTTTTCTATTCCTTGGACACTTATTTCGATGTCAGCCATTTTTTTGTTCGTGCGAGGATTTAGAGAAAGATCTCCAGTGCTGTCTTCCTCGGTGAAACAGCTTTGGAAAAAGGTGTTTAGTATTTCAGCTATATGCGTGTCATCCTCTGTTTCAATGACATCATCATCCCAGAGTGTCTGGATATCCTGTTTCGATCCACTTAATGATTTAACTTCAGACCAGAACTTCCTTGGATTTTCTGTTAAATCGGTACATAGAATTTTACTTTCGAATTCACTGAACGGCTCACGCATAGCCCTTCTTACGCTAACTTTGACATCGTTTAGCTTCCGTTTGTCTGAGAGGTTTTGGCTGCGTTTAAATTTGCAGTGGACCTGTCTTTGCTTTCGTAGTAGTTTTCTAACTTTGTTGTTGAACCACGGTGGGTTTTTCCCGTCCTTCACAGTTTTACTCGGCACGTACCTGTGTAAAATGTATTTTGCGACTGCCTAGAACTTTTCCCATAAACAATCAACATTGTCAGTGTCGGAACAGTGTCTGTTAGGTAGTCTGAAATCTGCCATCTATTACTCTTGCTAAACAGATAAACCTTCCTTCTTTTTTTTATATTCCTATTTAGTTCCATATTCTGGGATGCTGCAACGGCCTTATGATCACCGATTCCCTGTTCTGCACTTACAAAGTCGAAAAGTTCAGGTCTGTTCGTTATCAGTAGGTCCAAGATGTTATCTCCATGAGTCAGTTCTCTGTTTAATTGCACGAGGTAATTTTCTGATAGTGTACTCAGTATAATGTCACTCGATGCTCTGTCCCTACCACCCGTCCTAAACATGTGAGTGTCCCAGTCTATAACTGGTAAACTGAAATCTCCACCTAAAACTATAACATGCTGAGGAAATTTATGTGAAATGTATTCCAGATTTCCTCTCAGTTGTTCTGCCACTAATGCTGCTGAGTCGGGATGTCGGTAAAAGCAGCCAATTATTAACCTAACTTGGTTGTTGAGTATAACCTCCACCCATAATAATTCACAGGAACCATCCACTTCTATTTCACTACAGGATAAACTACTACTAACAGCGACAAACACGCCACCATCGGTTGCATGCAATCCATCCTTTCTGAACACCGTCTGTGCCTTTGTAAAAATTTCATCAGAATTTCTCTCTGGCTTCAGCCAGCTTTCCGTACCTATAATGATTTCAGCTTCGGTGCTTTCTATCAGGGCTTGAGGTTCCGGTACTTTGGCAACGCAGCTTCGACAGTTTACAATTACAATACCGATTGCTGCTGGTCTTTCCTTGTCCTAACTTTGCCGCGCACCCTTTGAGGCTGTTGCCCTTTCTGTACTTGCCCAAGGCCATCTAACCTAAAAACCCGCCCAGTCCACGCCACACAACCCCTGCTACCAGTGTAGGCGCCTGCTGCGTGTAGTGGATTCCTGACCTATCCAGCGGAACCCGAAACCCCACCACCCTATGGCGCAAGTCGAGGAATCTGCAGCCCACACGGTCGCAGAACCGTCTCATCCTCTGATTCAGACCCTCCACTCCTCTCTGTACCAAAGGTCGGCGTCAGTCCTGTCGACGGTGCTGCAGATGGTGAGCTCTGCTTTCATCCCGCTAGAGAGGCTGGCAGTCTTCACCAAATCAGATAGCCGCCGGAAGCCAGAGAGGATTTCCTCTGATCCATAGCGACACACATCATTGGTGCCGACATGAGCGACCACCTGCAGATGGGTGCACCCTGTACCCTTCATGGCATCCGGAAGGCACACGGACTGCACAATGGTTTTCTTCCCCTTCCTTGCAGGCATATCCCTAAGGAGCCCCATTACGCGCCTGACGTTGGAGCTCCCAACTGCCAGTACGCCCACCCTCTGCGACCACTCGGATCTTGCAGACTGAGGGGAAACCTCTGGAACAGGACAAGCAGCCATGTCCAGCCGAAGGAAGATCAGTATCAGCCAGAGACAGAGCCTGAAACCGGTTAGTTACACAAACTGGAGAGGCCTTTCGTTCGGCCCTCATGAATGTCTTTCGCCCCCTGCCACACCTCGAGACGACCTCCCACCCTACCATGGGTGAGATGTCAGCCTCAATGTGGATAGTATCCCAGGCAGCCACAGCCGTAGCCCGATCAGGGGGTGCGTGGTACGAGCTGGCCGTCCCCGACAGACCCCCGTCCGGACCCCCACAGTGATGCCCATTTGTAACAGCCTCAAGCTGTGTGACCGAAGCCAATACTGCATGAAGCTGGGAGCGAAGCGATGGCAACTCAGCCCGCATCCGAACACAGCAGTCGCATATCATATCCAGGCACAGCTTTGGTTCCAAAATGGCAATGAATAATAGATTTCCACCAACTGGAATCTTTTGTGTCCTATCGAAGGCATTTATTTGTGTCAATTATAATATTGTGCCAGTTTATTTTATAGGGAACTATACAGAAAATGCTACATTTAAATCTTATGTAACAAACAGAATGCAGACAGTTACCGTAGGCTGTTTGAGTTCTGTAAGGAGGGACGACACATCTCAGCACGGGGAAAAATTACAGTGGGAGTCGTGCAGGTTGGATCACTGGCCCACTATTACTCTTCCTTTGAGTTAATGATCTGCTATTTTATTTGCATTGGGAGGAAATATTAGTCGTGCTTGCAACTGATGCCAGACGCTGTGACCGTGCTGTTCTAGGCGCTTCAGCCCGCAACCACGCGGCTACTCCAGTCACAGGTTCGAATCCTACCTAGGGCATGGCTGTGTGTAGGTTAGTTAGGTTTACGTATTTCTAACTCTAGGTGACTGATGGCCTCTGATGTTAAGTCCCCTAGTGCTTAGAGCCATTTGAACAATTTTTTTGCAACTGATACTTCATCGATCTAGAAAAGTCATTTGACAATGTGGTTTGAGACAAGCTGGTGCCTATAATGATGGAAATGAGAGTGGACTGGGAACCCAGAAGACTTATAAACTCATTATATCTTAATCAAAAAAGTTTCAGTTAAAGTGAGAGGAGAAAGTACAAACCGGATCAGACTAGAAAAAGGAGTAAGACAAGGATGCTGTCTATCACTTACTCTTTTTCACCTCTACTTAGAAAATATGATTGACCAATGCTGATTAGATGACAAAGGAGTGGAAATTGGAGGAAGAAGAACAGGGTGTTTGAGGTTTGCTAAAGCCATGGTCCTTCTAGCAACAGGGGGAAAAGAATTACAGGATTTGCTGGAAACCATTGCAACGAACTGAAAAAAATATGGAATGAAAATTAACACAAATAAAACAAAAGTATTGGCACTAGGAGGAAATAAGGAAATAAAAATTATGCTGAATGGAGAAATAGTGGAAAATGTGCAAAATTTTAAGTATCTTGGGAGCAGGATTGACACCGATTGGAAGTGTACCACATAAATTAAAACAAGGATAGGAATGGCAAAAGAGGCGTTTTATAAGGAAAGGAGAATTTTCTGCAACGGTCTGGACAGAGAACTCAGAGACTCATAAAATGTCTTGTATGGAGTGTTCCTCTATATGCGCTGAAACATGGACTATGAGGAAAAACGACAGAGGAGGTCTGGAGGCTTTTGAGAGCTGGACATGGCGGAGGATGGAAAGAATAAGTTGGATGGACAGAGTAAAAAATGAAGAGGTACTGAGAGTAGTAGGAGAGAGTTACCAGATGTAATAATGAGAAGAAAAAAATTGGATTGGGCATGTATTAAGAAAGAATGACAGACTGACAAAAACAGTTTTACAAGGTTATGTAGAAGGCAAAAAGAAGCGAGGAAGGAAGAGATTCCATATACTGGATGACATGATGGGCGGTACAACATACAGCAGCCTTAAGAAGGAAGCAATGGATTGCAGGCAATGGGGAGGCCAAGGACCTGCTAATATAGCAGATAACTGATGATGATGTCTAGCATTAAAACTAGGCCAAGAAAAGTAGCATTAACAGAGAAAAGAGAATGTGATACATTCATGAGAGTTTTTAAAACTTATGTGCAAATGGGCTAGACTTAAACTTAGAAAAAAAAAAAAAACAGAAGCTTCTTGTAAATTCTAAAACATCCATCGGACACCGACCAATGCAGTGTTGCAAAACGGCATCAAGAATATGCTGACCCACGCGTCACTGGAAGGTGCAGGCAGCGCCACACCTCTTGCTAGGCAGAGTTCACCAGCTCCTGTCAACACTGACTTAACCAGCCGCCAGTCGCTGGTCAGGCACAGTTCAGTCGCGGACTTCGAGTGCATCAGAGCTGAGTAATAGGAAGACGATATTTAGCCTGTCTTCTATGAGAAGTAATAGAGCGTAAATGTAATTGCATGTAAGAGGCATAGGAAGCTCATCAAACCACCTCATAACAAGAAGCTAAGTTTCTTTTAAAAACAAAGTCTTCTATTAATTTTAAAATTATTTTCACAGATAATTTGGGGTTCCTACCACCAGCGATTGCAACTTCTCTACTTTCTTGTTTATGTTGGTGCTGTCTCCCACAGCAGCCGCCACAAGCGATGAGGATTCCCGAACCGATGCTGCACTTGCTCTTTGCTGCCCCGTCACAGAGCGTCACTAATATTTCTCTTTTTTCTTTCTGCCACTGCGCGATGGACAGAGTAAACAAATGTCAACGTGTGTGTCTGCTTTGAAATCATGTCTCCATTGCTATCCACGCATAAAAGACGATATTTCCCTCTGCAGAATGCAACCTGCTCTAACTGTGGATAGCCAGGTCATGTACCGTCCATATGCTTGCAACAGAAAAAGAACTCTATCCACGTTTGCTCTCGTACGTGCGGAGCATCTTCTCACTCAGGGAATGCAGTTTTTTTTCTAAACGGGCTACCGGTACTAGTAATGACCAAATCTAGTACGTGCCTTCACTCCTGCCCAAATTTTGTGCAATGACAGTCATACTAACTGCTTGGGAACTTAGTGATTTCCGGACGCTGTGTGTGACTTCATTTACACACTGGGGCTTCAATTATATTGTTTAGTAATACCCCTCATGAACAGCTGGTCCCCCCACAGTTTACAATATCTGGCACGCAACGTACTGCATATAACAATCAGGACATCCATTGCTTGGTACACGTAGTTTCCCTGCCACATTCCAGTCTCCTGCCAGAACAGTGACATTTATAACTTTGCTTCCGCGAGACTGTGAAAATACTTTTGAGTTAGATTCATTTGATTTGTTTGGTCTTCGTATTCAGAATACTGTACTTTCTGTTTCTGCTTTCAGTCCAAAAGACTGTGTTACTAATTTGATTGAGGTGCTTCCTGATTTATTTAGTGGAGGACTTCGCAGAGCTAATAATTTTGTGACGCGGCAACCTAAGTTTTTTAGGACGCGTGCCGTCCCTTATGCGTTGGAAGTGAACGTAACGAATGACAGGACAGTGCCCTTAGTAACCTTATCAAAGTCTTATGGAAGAGTTTGTCTTTGTGTTGACTTTAATTCCACAAACAGTAACTGATACTTATCTTTTGCCTCGCGCTGTGTAATTTGGGAAATTTCTGGTAATGTCTTATGAGACCAAACTGCCGAGGTCATCAGTCCCTAAGCCTGCACAGTACTTAATCTAACTGAAATTAACAACACACACACCCATGCCCTAGGTAGGATTCGAACTTCGAACGGCGGGGAGCCGCACGAACCGTGACAAGGCGCCCCTTACCGCCCGGGTACCCCGAGCGGCGCTCTGTAATTAATGGACAGGCCTGGTGCAGGCTGGTATTTTTCTTTTGTTTAAATGGCTTAACAAAATGTGTACTTACAAATTCCTCTAGATGAGGAGTCTCAGAAGGTGTTTGTGATCAACATACATTAACGGATATTCAAATTTTTGCGCTTACCCTTTGGCAGCTCTTCCGCGGTTGCCATATTCCAACGCTACTCGGCACAACTTACTGCAGAATTTCCATTCTGTTCAAATACTTGGACGATATTGTGGTGTCAGTACGTACACCGGAGGAACATACTGTATAAGTAACCTTCATACACATTTTCAAGTAATTTCAGCTGCAGGTTTGAAGTGTTGCCTGGACAAATGTGCCTTTTCTTTCAGTCTGAAATTCAGTACTTACGCCATGTTCTTAATAGAAAAGGTGTTCGTTCATCCCCTGAAATCACAGTTGGTGGCCATCCGGGGCCTTCCTGCCCCGTGGAACATGACGGAATTGCAGTCAGATCTTGGGGAACTGACATATTATATCCCGTTTATACGCAACGCAGTCCAGATCGCGGCTCCACTGCATCTTTTGTGCCAGAGGAATGTGCCTTTTGTTTGCACAAAAGAGTATCAGAATGCTTTCCAGCAACTTAAAAATGTCTTGTTGAGTGACAGATACTTTGTTCATTTCCATCCCGCTAATCCTATGGCTTTGGCAGTGGACGCTTCTTCGAATGGAATCACAACCGTGCTCTCGCACAGGTTTGGTTCACAGGACAGGCCGATTTCTTTCGCTTCCAAGTTGCTGATCAATACTCAATGTAACAATTCCCAAATCTAGAAGGAAGCGTTTTGTATTATCTATGACGTGACATAGTTTAACCACTGTCTGTCTGGTTGGAAGTTTTACCTAGTGACGGACCAGATGTCACTTTAAGTCTTTGTTTCATCCGTCGAAACCTGTTCCGCCGCCGGCTCAGAAACTACAATTTTGGGCTTTGTTACTGTCACAGTATTAGTACGAAATATTGTACCGGCCCAAGTCGAAGCATGCAAATGCTGACGCCCTTTCTCGCCTTCCTGTTGGCCCTGATTCGATGCTGCTGACGCATCTTGTTGTTCGACTGGTGCGCAGAACACTGTACTTTTACAGACTTTTCCAATGCTTTACAGGAAAATTGCACAGGCCACAGAAGCAGATCCTTACTTGAAGCTTTTGTTGCACTACATCCGTACTGCCTGACCTCGTTTAGTGAAAAACATTCAGAGTTAATTTATGCACCGACATTAGCTTATCGGTATAATCCCTCCGTCCCGCAAGGTGTGATTTTATTGCAAAATGACTCTGGACAACCGCGTGTGTTTATTTCTAATTTTTTAAAAAGATGTGTTGGAGAAACGTACGCACAAAACACCTTAAAGCGTCGGCACTTTTCTTGGCCGGGCGGGCATTCAACAGATTACGTCACAAAATCGAGCCTGTGCTGAAAATCTATCGAGTCTGCCGCAAACGTTTTTAACTGGCCAGAGTCGCAGTCCCCGTGACAACAAGTGCATACTGACTTTTTTGGTCCTTTTTGGATCATTTGTTGGCTTATTGATGGTACTCTTTTAGCAAATATCCGTTTGCGGTGCCCATGTGATCTCGTCTATTTTGTGTAGTACCATTCATGTTTTGTCATCTATTTCTTGCTTGGACGCTTTCCATGAGGTGTTGGTTACAGACAGCGGGCCACAATTTACGGATCGGGACTTTGAACAGTTTTGTACACCTTACAATTTTTTCTGTTTCATCCCCAGTCGGCCAGAGAAGCGGAATGATTTGTGCTTACGTTCAAGCAACAGATGGAAAGACTGCGTGCCTCCCACACACGGGACGAACCATTGGTACTGTCTGTCTCAACATACCGCTCCTAGTCCGGCGTCGGCCCGACGCCGACGGAGCTTCTGAAAGGCTGGCGCCAACGCACGCTGCTCCAGTTGCTACACGCACCGCAGCGCAAGGCACCTCCCATACTCAGCAACTATAGCTTTGCGCCCAATGGTTCTGCCCATTCTAGAGTTTTTGGTCGACCCAGGCGCTGGGAGAGAGGACCGGTTCTTCAAAATTTGGGCACTTACATGTGTATTTAATTCAAGGTCCTGCTGGTAGCTGCGCCGCCATCAGAACCAGATTCGTGTTTATTGATTGTGAAATTCTTCCGCTGAATTCCCTTTCCTAGGTTCGCATCCTACTGGGATCTCCTGCCAGCGAGCCCCCCCCCCCCCCATCCCCCCCCCCCCCCCCCGAGGTCCTCTTCGGCTACGCCTATAGAACCGATGGAGCTTGTAATGGCACTCGAATTACGTAACCATTACGGCAGTTCGCCTGAACCTCTCGATACCAGCAAAACTCTACTGTGTTTCTGTAAAGTAGTTAACATGTATGAGAGATAACATTCAGATTTGATTTCATTAATGTAGAGATACTTTGATGCATCGATATGTTTATGTTGCAATGCTATTATTTTTATCTGTATCCTTTCTTTTCTCACTATGATCTTTGATGTAACTCTGATTTTTTGGGCGCGCAAGCAGTTAGAGAGTCGGACCTTGAGAAAGCCAAGTCTTGTACGTCATCTTGGAAAGACGCATAACGTACTCAGCTTACAAGACGTTTTCAAGTATGCTTTGTATTGTGAAGTGACGTTTTGTGTGAAACGGGATATTGCAACAAAATCAATAAAGAAAGAAGTGTAACTTAAATTCGGAGTGCTGATTACTTTTTTACATCACCATTGTCCTGCAAAAGTGTAATCTTCAAGAATGGTTTGTGAAGCGCATCTATAAAACTTTTGAATATCGCAGAATAAAACCTAGGCCTCTTTGCATCCGAGCTCGGAATCATCACTACCTAGATTTTCTACGACTGAGCCATGATTTTACAAGGAGACCAGCGTGGAAACCACAAAAGATGAGTGCCTAGTTATTCATTATTACATGAAATGACTTTATTAACTGTGCTCTAATAACACCTGCCACATAATAACTTTGTTGTTGCCCGAAAGTGCAGTATTTTTCAGCGTGAGCAACACCACAGTCATTATTAAATTCTGACCTTTGTTGTGGTAGAGTTGTTAGAAGCTGGACCCATCGCCTTCGCTGCTGAAGCAGCTCAAACTCTCGGCGCTCGTCCCGGCGCCCGCTATGGACGCGACGCCATCGTTGTCGTCGTCGTCGTCGATGACGTAGCCCCCGCTCTGCGTTTTTCGTTGGACCGGCTTAAGAAAAGGGTTGGCACCTTTTCAAGGGTGTTCGACTGACGTTCCCCTCTAAATGCAGGACGGGTATCAGGGCGCGACAGAGGTCTCGGTGTCGGTCCCATTTGCGGCTCCCTCTCCTCTCACCATCCAGCTTCCTGCTGCCCTTCTGCCCCTTCCTCGTTATCGTCAGATGGCTCCCTGTACGTCAACGGCATGGCGTTCTGGTAGGGGGGGATCGAGGTAGGAATATGCAGTCTTAAGCATCGACTGCACACCGACCAGTGCAGCACCACGTAACGGCGTCAAGAAGGCGCCAATCGAAAGGGCGAGTAGCGCCACACCTCCAGGAAGACAGAGTTTACCGCCCCCTGTAAAGGCTGACTTAGCAAGCCGCCCATCGCTGGTCGGGTCTAGTTCGGTTGCAGACTTTGGGAATATCAGTACAAATAGGAAGAAGATAATTAACCTGCCTTCTGCGAATAGGAATAGAGTATAAATGTAAAAGCATATAGCAAGTATAGAAAGTACATCATGACACCTCATAATGAGAAAATAAACCATGTTTCTTTCCTCTTTAGAAATAAAGTTTTCTATTAATTTCAAAGTGCTATGTACAGATCATTCTGGATTCTTGCCACTGGCCGTTGCAACATCTCACATTCGTTGTTTGTGTCGATGCTGACTACCACAGTAGCCGACATAAAACATCCAGTTCCGGACTATCAAAAATATCTGAGCCGTGGTCGGCTCGTGCTGATACCGTTTTCCATTTTTGGCTTATGGTCACCATCGAGTGGCGTCTCATTGCTCCCTCAGTTACTAACCGAACGAGATCCTCAGTTGCCTCTGTCAGTGGCAGCAGCAGCGTTTATCGATACAAGTACTGCTGTACCTTCTTTGGTGTGGCCGCTATATTTCCATGTCATTGTGTGTGTGGGGCAGTTATTCAGTTGCGACGGAGCAGCGAGGAAGTCTCCAAGGTGTGAGGTCTGGCTGGGGCTGCTGGTGGCATGCACATGCGGTCAGAGTTGTGTGGCACTAGCTGTGACAGCTGCAAAGTTCGTTACCCACCGAACCTGGATACTGGAATTGAGTAATCAGTGAACCTGTTATGAAACCTCAACTGCTGTGACATCTCTTCAATGATTACTGATTGTTGCTTCCGGGGCTGTTCCCACAAGCAGCAACGTGAGTGTGTGCTGGAGTCGACAAAACTTTGCAGCCATCATCCTGTATGGTCTTTAACTTTTGAAATGATTATAATTTATTAATGAAGTGCACCAGTGGTATCTTCTGCCTTGTGGCCATTAACGTTCCGTTACGTGCCCTGGTCGTTAGCGTAGTTTTCTGGCAGTGTGTTTTCCTCGCCGTGTTCATGCTGTCCAGCATGGCGTGTAGTTCGACAGCTTAATGTTGACAGCTTGATGTTGTTCTCCCTTTTTCTTTGAGTGGTAATTTTGCCTTGGCTGTGTTTAGACACCTGTTACAATCCTCGTCCTCGCTGATACTTTTGGTAGTCTTCCCATTGGTCAGGTGGAAGGGAATTGACTGGGTTGCTGGTTGGTTCTTCAGCCGTCCCTAGGTCGTGCTGCCACCCGATTATTTAGTGTTACGCTCGGCTGCCTGTCTCACCTTAACTGTTATTAGAGTTTCCTCCCCAGACCGACCCTTGGAACACTTCTGAGCACCACTGTTCTGTTGTTTGTGGTTGTGATTTTCTCTTGTTGCAAGTACTGTGCCAGGCCTTCAGCCCAGTATTAATTTTGTCTGCTCTATGTTCAGCATATGGCCTTCAGCCAAACCTTATGTGAAGTATTTTAAGATTAAGCCTTCACCCATGTTTTATTTAAAGTTCTTGTATGCTCTGTATTTAGGCCTTCAGCTGTGTTTGTTTTAAAATTTGTGGCTCTCAGCTGAAATGTGCAAATTCTTGTCTGTAAGGTTTCTCTTTAATTACCTTGAATTCTTAAAATGGCCTTCAGCTGTACTGTGCAAATGCTCTTCTGAAGGTTTGCCTTTAATTATTTTGAATAACTGTTCGGGTCTTCAGACGTTAGGATATTTCAAGTTTTTTAAAGATGGTTTTCTGTGGTATTGTGTAAATGAATTTCTTTAAATGTTACATTTTATTACGTTAAAATATTATTGGGCTTTTAGACAAGGAAATAATTCAAATTTTCCTTAATATTGGTAAATGGTAATGGTAAATTGGTAAATGCTTGCCTTTTAAAGAATTTCCTTTGTTGATCTGAAATACTATTCGGGCCTTTAGCTGATAAGATATTTAAATTTCTACAATCTTGTGCCTTAAAAGAAAATATCTAAAGATATTTTAATTAAGTAAGACCTTCAGCTTCGCCATTAACCATGGACCTTGCCGTTGGTGGGGAGGCTTGCGAGCCTCAGCGATACAGATAGCGGTACCGTAGGTACAACCACAACGGAGGGGTATCTGTTCAGAGGCCAGACAAACGTGTGGTTCCTGAGGAGGGGCAGCAGCCTTTTCAGTAGTTGCAGGGGCAACAGTCTGGACGATTGACTGATCTGGCCTTGCAGTGCTGGTACTGCGAACGGCTGAAAGCAAAGGGGAAACTACGGCCGTAATTTTTCCCGAGGGCATGCAGACTTACTGTATGGTTAAATGATGATGGCGTCCTCTTGGGTAAAATATTCCGGAGGTAAAATAGTCCCCCATTCGGATCTCCGGCCGGGGATTACTCAAGAGGATGTCGTTACCAGGAGAAAGAAAACTGGCGTTCTACGAATCAGAGCGTGGAATGTCAGATCCCTTAATCGGGCAGATTGGTTAGAAAATTTAAAAATGGAAATGGATAGGTTGAAGTTAGATATGTTGGGAATTAGTGAAGTTCGGTGGCAGGAGGAACAAGACATCTGGTCAGGTACTATAGGGTTATAAACACAAAATCAAATAGGGGTAATGCAGGAGTAGGTTTAATAATGAACAGGAAAATAGGAATGCGGGTAAACTACTACAAACAGCGTAGTGAACGCATTATTGTGGCCAAGATAGACACGAAGCCCACACCTACTACAGTAGTACAAGTTTATATGCCAACTAGCTCTGCAGATGCCGAAGAAATCGAAGAAATCTATGATGAAATAAAAGAAATTATTCAGATAGTGAAGGGGAACGAAAATTTAATAGTAATGGGTGACTGGAATTCGAGTGTAGGAAAAGGGAGAGAAGGAAACGTAGTAGGTGAATATGGGTTGCGGCTAAGAAATAAAAGAGGAAGCCGCCTGGAAGAATTTTGCACAGAGCGTAACATAATCATAGCTAACACTTGGTTCAAGAATCATGAAAGAAGGTTGTATACATGGAAGAACCCTGGAGATACTAGAAGGTATCAGACAGATTGTATAATGGTAAGACAGAGATTTAGGAACCAGGTTTTAAATTATAAGACATTTCCAGGGGCAGATGTGGACTCTGACCACAATCTATTGGTTATGAACCGTAGATTAAAACAGAAGAAAATGCAAAAAGGTGGGAATTTAAGGAGATGGGACCTGGATAAACTGAAAGAACCAGAGGTTGTACAGAGTTTCAGGAAGAGCATAAGGGAACAATTGACAGGAATGGGGGAGAGAAATACAGTAGAAGAAGAATGGGTACCTTTGAGGGATGAAGTAGTGAAGGCAGCAGAGGATCAAGTAGGTAAAAAGACGAGGGCTAGTAGAAATCCTTGGGTAACAGAACAAATATTGAATTTAATTGATGAAAGGAGAAAATACAACAATGCAGTAAATGAAGCAGGGAAAAAGGAATACAAACGTCTCAAAAATGAGATCGAGAGGAAGTGCAAAATGGCTAAGCAGGGATGGCTAGAGGACAAATGTAAGAATGTAGAGGCTTATCTCACTAGGGGTAAGATAGATACTGCCTACAGGAAAATTAAAGAGACCTTTGGTGAAAAGAGAACCACTTGTATGAACATCAAGAGCTCAGATGGAAACCCAGTTCTAAGCAAAGAAGGGAAAGCAGAAAGGTGGAAGGAGTATATAGAGGGTCTATACAAGGGCGATGTACTTGAGGACAATATTATTAAATGGAAAAGGATGTAGATGAAGATGAAATGGGAGATACGATACTGCGTGAAGAGTTTGACAGAACACTGAAAGACCTGAGTCGAAACAAGGCCCCCGGAGTAGAAAAAATTCCTTTGGAACTACTGACGGACTTGGGAGAGCCAGTCCTGACAAAACTCTACCAACTGGTGAGCAAGACGTATGAAACAGGCGAAATACCCTCAGACATCAAGAAGAATACAATAATTCCATTCCGAAAGAAAGCGGGTGTTGACAGATGTGAAAATTACCGAACAGTCTGTTTAATAAGCCACAGCAGCAAAGTACTAACACGAATTCTTTACAGACGAATGGGAAAACTAGTAGAAGCCGACCTCGGGGAAGATCAGTTTGGATTCCGTAGAAATACTGGAACACGTGAGGCAATACTGACCTTACGACTTATCTTGGAAGAAAGACTAAGGAAAGACGAACCTACGTTTCTAGCATTTGAAGACTTTGAGAAAGCTTTTGACAATGTTGACTGGAATACTCTCTTTCAAATTCTTATGGTGGCAGTGCTAAAATACAGGGAGCGAGAGGCTATTTACAATTTGTACAGAAACTAGATGGCAGTTATAAGAGTCGAGAGGCATAAAACGGAAGCAGCTGCTGGGAAGGGAGTGAGACAAGATTGTAGCCTCTCCCCGATGTTATTAAATCTGTATATTGAGCAAGCAGTAAAGGAAACAAAAGAAAAATTTGGAGTAGGTATTAAAATTTATGGAGAAAAAATATAAACTTTGAGGTACGCCGATGACATCGTAATTCTGTCAGAGACAGAAAAGGACTTGGAAGAGCAGTTAAATGGAATGGACAGTGTCTTGAAAGGAGGATATAAGATGAACATCATTAAAAGCAAAACGAGGATAATGGAATGTAGTCGAATTAAGACGGGTGATGCTGAGGGAATTAGATTAGGAAATGAGACACTTAAAGTAGTAAAGGAGTTTTCTATTTATGGAGCAAAATAACTGATGATGGTCGAAGTAGAGAGGATATAAAATGTAGACTGGCAATGGGAAGGAAAGCTTTTCTGAAGAAGAGAAATTTGTTAACATCGAGTATAGATTTAAGTGTCAGGAAGTCATTTCTGAAAGCATTTGTAAGGAGTGTAGCCATGTATGGAAGTGAAACATGGACGATAAATAGTTTGGACATGAAGAGAATAGAAGCTTTCGAAATGTGGGGTTACAGAAGAATGTTGAAGATTAGATGGGTAGATCACGTAATTAATGAGGAAGTATTGAATAGGATTGAGGAGAAGAGAAGTTTGTGGCACAACTTGACCAGAAAAAGGGATCGGTTGGTAAGACATGTTCTGAGGCATCAAGGGATCACCAATTTAGCATTGGATAGCAGCTTGGAGGGCAAAAACCGTAGAGGGAGACAAGGAGATGAATACACTAAGTAGATTCAGAAGGATGTAATTTGCAGTAGGTACTGTGAGATGAAGAAGCTTGCACAGGATAGAGTAGCATGGAGAGCTGCATCAAACCAGTCTCAGGACTGAAGACCACAACAACAACAAGGCCTTCAGCCATTTCTCTAAATTCTTGTCTTTCAAAACGAATTATTTGAACCTTATTATTAAGAAGTTACTTCGGCCCTCAGACGTGAATTGATCCTTCTTGTTTTAAAGAGAAAACTGTCCATTGTGTTTTCAAGAAAAAAAGTTCTGTGTTCTTGTGTAACTAACAGTAACTGATGTTGGCCCCTTTGCACAGCCTGATCGGCTCTATCCTGCGAAACCAGATTTCAATATCCTATTCCAATTAATCTTTTATACCAACAAGAAATAATAAACATGTTACAAAACTGTAAGTTCACAGGTGTGAATGATGATGAAAAATTAACCTTTATAAACCTTATTGTAGACTTGCTAAAACGTTTATTCTCGGCTTTTACCTACTTTGAGGATATTTTAATTTAACTGCTCGCTTAGGCATTCAGTTTTCATTGAACAAAGGAAAATTACGTGTGGAGTTCAAAGACGTAAGTAATCTTTCTTCCGATATGCACATGCTGTCTGATTTTTCATATCAGTAATGGCTCGTGACTACTCCTGTAAAACTACTATAAGCTATGGTAGACCATCGTAATTACGTATGCCCTGTAGCAGCTTCTCTAGTAGTTTTGGACAGTTAAAGTCGCAACCACTTTACCTGTACGTTAGGTCTGTTGCTTACCTATTGGGAATTACCTCATTTCCATCACTTTGTTCAGATTTACGGTTTTATATCCACGTGTTCAGACTTAGTAACCGATCTACAGTCCCGGAGCAAATAACCATTAATGGCTTGTTATTGCCAGATGTACTTGCATGTGCTAACCAACCTAAAAACAAACGACTTATAACAGCTATAATTTACAGTCTGCAAATTACGTAAATACTGATGTAGTGTAGTTGTAGTTCAGTACACTGTCCTCAGGCACCAACAGAAATATTTGCGCTTATGCCCATTATGCCCTCTATAATAAAAACCAATTTGATTTGATACTGCAGCATATAGCACCATGGTGAGATATTTTCTACATATGCTAAAAATCCTAATCTAGGCACAAAATGAAAGCAACTTGTTCCTAATCAAATCGTGGAATCAGTCGAACGAAAGCATTCAGGTACGGTGCATGCATTGAGTAGCGTCACGGTATCGGCAGCACATAAATTCTGTGTATGTCAGCTGGTTTGTCTAACTAAGTAATATTAGAGCGTAATTAAATACGAATACCGACCAAAGAGACCTCTACAAATACACCCACTCACGACAGGAATAGAGGCAAATACCGACGCAATAAATGAAATCACCTCGGGCATTACCGCTTGTTTGATCATTCCATTCCCCTGATGGAAATATCCGTCACTGCATTTTATGTGATTCAATTTCCCATTATATAATGTACGCAGTTATAAGGTAAACAGAGCAAGGAGTAGTAGTAACTATCATATGTCGTGTATAAATATGTGCATACAGCTGTTTCCAATGTGTGCAGTAACTAAAGTAACGGTAGATCTAGAATAGTGCAAATCATTCTCATCATCGACGTCATCATGTGTTGGTTCGTCTGATATGTTACTGTTTTAACAGTTCACCTCTTTCTTTGACTTCTCAGTCTACCCAGAAGATATATCTATTTTCTTTCTATTGTTACCTATTATCTCATATTTTCTTGAACAGCATTTCACAGCAAGTACGAATGACATTTGAGCGAGCAGTAAAGGGAAGCAAAGGAAAATTCTGAGTAGGAATTACAGAAATAAAAATTTTGAGGTTTATCAATGACATTGCAATTCTGTCAGAGACTGCAAAGGACGTGTAAGAGCAGTTGACCGAAGTGGAAAGTGTTTTGAAATGAGAGTGGATGATGAACATCAACAAAAGCAAAAAAATAGTAACGGAATGTAGTCGAATTAAATTTTATGATGCTGAGGGAATCAGATTACATACTTAAAGAAGTAGCTGTGTTTTGCTATTTGGGCAGAAAAATAACTGATTATGGCCGAAATAGAGAGGATATAAAATGTAGACTAACAATGGCAAAAAAAGCATTTCTGAAGAAGAGAAATTTGTTAACATCGAATATAAACTTAAGTATTTTGAAGCCTTTTCTTAAGGCAGTTGTCTGGAACGTAGCCATGTATGGAAGTGAAATGCAGAAAATAAACACTTTAGAGAAGAAGAGAATAGAAGCTTTGGAAATGTGGTGCTACAGAATAATACTGAAATTTAGATGGATAGTTCAAAATGGGAAGACAATAAATTTTGCTGTAAACCTGACTAAAAGAAGGAATCGGATGATAGGATTTATTGTGAGACGCCAAGGAAACGCAAATTTAGTATTGGAGGTAAGTGTTGGGAGTGAAAATCGTAGAGGGAGACCAATGCAGTACACAGATTCAGCATGTATATTGCAGTTATTCGGAGATGAAGAGGCTTGCACAGTATGGAGTAGCATGGAGAGCTGCATCAAATCAGTTCAAAATGGTTCAGATTGCTCTGAGCACTATGGCACTTAACAGCTGAGGTCATCAGTCCCCTAGAACTTAGAACTACTTAAACCTAACTAACCTAAGGATATTACACACATCCATGCCTTAGGCAGGATTCGAACCTTCGACCGTAGCGGTCGCTCGGTTCCAGGCTGAAGCGCCAGAACACCTTGGCCACCATGGCCGGCATCAAATCAGCCTCCACCCTGAGGACCACAACAACCAAAGAATGCTTGGATCTAGGATTCCCCTTCGCATTTAGCAGCCTAGGTTCTGTATCATGCTACAGAACTGTGAGTCATTTGTTCTGTGATTTTTTTTTTAGTTACATCTCCTGTTGTGTGTTCCCAGTGTTATATGTACTGTTGCACACGTTTTGTAGAATATCTTGAGTTTACTTTCAATGTCTGTCACGGTGACACCTGATACTGCACCCAGGACTTTTTCAATGTGTTGCACTATGGATACTGATTTTTATGGAATGGAATTTTTTCTGTCACTATGCCTCGATCTTAATTTTGTGTCACTATAGGTATTGTATTAATATTGTTTAGAAGTTTTCTATAGCAGGAAAATGGATTTATGCAGAGTATCTTCTGAGGGTAATGAAAGTGTCTCCTTCTGACTCGACTGAATCCGGGAGGTATTCCGCTTTCCATGTTCAGAGTATATCCTCTGTGAATGAGTTGAAGAACTCTGATGGCAAACAGCAGCCTTGCCTATCTCTTTGGTTTATTACTATCAGTTTAGTAACCTATTTGATGCGAAATAACACATATAAATGTGTAAAACTCTGAGAAGTGTAACCTTCAAATAAGGAACTGCAGGCTTCACAATACGATCCAGTGCTTGCCACTACGTCAGCAAATTAGTGAATAGATAAAATGAAACACTGGAAAATGCAGAATGGAATAATAATAGTATTGTGAAAAGGGTAGATCGCTACTCACCACCTAATGGATGTGCTGAGTTGCAGACATGCAGAAAAAAAGGTTTCTGTTAAAAGGACAGCTTCTAAAGTAAACACACACATTCACGCAAGCACAACTCTCGTACACTTGACCATGCAAGTGCGTGAGTGAGTTGTGCTTGAGGAAACGCATGTGTGTGTGTGTGCAGGGGGGGGGGGGGGGGGGGTTTGCTAGGGTTGCTAACTTTAGAAGAACGCCTTTTGTTCGAAAACTCATCTGTTAGCTGTCTTTTTTGTCGTACCTGTCTACCACTCAACAACTCCACTGTGTGATGAGTAGAAATCTATCTTCCTCTTAATAGTACAGGGTGATTCAAAAAGAATACCACAACTTTAGGAATTTAAAACACTGCAACGACAAAAGGCAGAGCTAAGCACTATCTGTCGACAAATTAAGGGAGCTATAAAGTTTCATTTAGTTGTACATTTGTTCGCTTGAGGCGCTGTTGACTAGACATCAGCGTCAGTTGATGCTAAGATGGCGACCGCTCAACAGAAAGCTTTTTGTGTTATTGAGTACGGCAGAAGTGAATCGACGACAGTTGTTCAGCGTGCATTTCGAACGAAGTATGGTGTGAAACCTCCTGATAGGTGGTGTATTAAACGTTGGTATAAACAGTTTACAAAGAATGGGTGTTTGTGCATAGGGAAAAGTTCTGGACGGTCGAGAACGAGTGATGAAAATGTAGCACGCATCCAGCAAGCATTTGTTCGCAGCCCAGGAAAATCGACTCGCAGAGCTAGCAGAGAGCTGCAAATTCCACAATCAACTGTATGGAGAGTCCTACGAAAAAGGTTAGTTATGAAACCTTATCGTCTGAAATTGGTTCAAGCACTGTCTGCAGCTGATAAGATTAAAAGAATCGATTTCTGTGATTTTCTCCTTGCTCAAATGGAAATAGATGAATCTTTCGTTTCAAAGATTGTGTTTAGTGATGAAGCAACTTTCCACACTAACGGGAAAGTCAACCGTCACAATGTCTGTATATGGGACACTGAGAATCCGCGGGAAACAACTCAGTATGAACGTGACTCGCATAAGGTGAACGTTTTCTGTGCCATTTCAGCCAATTAAGTTTTTGGTCCCTTTTTCTTCGAAGGTGATACTGTAACTGGACTACAGTATCTGGAGATGTTAGAGAATTGGCTGTTCCCTCAGCTCGAACAAGAAGCACAACAATTCATATTTCAGCAGAATGGAGCGCCACCACATTGGCACTTATCTGTCCGTAACTACCTGAACGTCAACTACCCGAGGCGATGGATCGTCCGCCAGGCAGCCCTTGACAGAGCACTTCATCACTGGCCTCCATGAAGCCCTGATCTTACCCCTTGCGATTTTTTCTTATGGGGGTATGTTAAGGATATGGTGTTTCGGCCACCTCTCCCAGCCACCATTGATGATTTGAAACGAGAAATAACAGCAGCTATCCAAACTGTTACACCTGATATGCTACAGAGAGTGTGGAACGAGTTGGGAGTATCGGGTTGATATTGCTCGAGTGTTTGGAGGGGGCCATATTGAACATCTCTGAACTTGTTTTTGAGTGAAAAAAAACCTTTTTAAATACTATTTGTAATGATATATAACAGAAGGTTATATTATGTTTCTTTCATTAAATACACATTTTTAAATTTGTGGTATTTTTTTGAATAACCCTGTCTATTGATAAATAGCTTTTACTTGGTGAGTGACTTTACGCAGGATTTCATTGCTGTATTGAGTTGGATCTGACGGAAGACCCTTTTCATGCTGAGCTCATTGTGTTTTTTTGGCAACACGCTGAATATTTGGAAATGTTTGTGTTCTTGTTATTGCTACCAATTTTAGTGTTACTTGGGCGACGTTAATTACATATTATATTTTATTATTACAGAATTTGTCCAACTATAGACCGGTTGACAATGGTATAATCTTTTTCTTATTATCGTCCCAGAACTTCTTCATGCGTTGGCTGATGGCCTGCATCTCTTCATCTGACATCACCCTCCAAGGTTGTGAATTTCGTTGCTGGACATCAAATTTTGTTGTATCGATCAGTAGCCTGTCACTTTCCCTGTTGTGTATCGTGTTTTCCGCGATTTACAGTTTTCTCAAGTCCTTTCTTGTGCCTTCCAGCCATCCCGTGGCGTTTATTAATTTGGAAATAAAGTTAAAAATTTTCTACGTTAGCCTATTGCAAATACATTGTGTACATATGAAAGTAAAATTTAGTCTTCCATTTCTTATTATGTGTGTGATTGTTTCTAAGTTTATACATAAAGCTTCATGTCTCCTCTTCGTCCAGTCGTTATCTATGTTCTTTTGTGGTCCTAAAATTTTTCTGAGTATTTTCCTTTCCTTCTTTTCCAGTTCTTTTTGTTAACCTTTTTTATTCAGTGTGAGGCATTCGGATCCCTAAAGTGCTTCCGGTTTAATTACTGTTGCGTAGTGTTTAGTTTTTGCCTTGAATTACACTGATCTCTTATTATATCGGTTTTGGGTGAGTTTGTACGCTAATTCCATTTTCTTCGATCTTTCTTTACTTGTGGCGTTATCTACACCATTGGATTGTATCCATCCTCGCAAATACTTAAACTTATCAACTCTTTTGATGTTCCCGTGTTGTGTCTGTATACAATTTTTCTCTGTAGTGTATACATTCAATGTATTCTGTTTTCTCATACTATACTATAATACGGTTTTAGCTGCAGTTTTGTGAAGTGTTTCTATTATAATCTTTGCATTCGTTTTGTCCTTAGAAATTAACATTATCAGCAAAAGCGAGACATTTCACCTGAAATTTTCCTTTTCTTTGTCCTAGGTGGATTCCTTCGAAATTTTTCTTTCGTAGTTCTGTATCCCATTCTCTCATGACCTTGTCTAAGACTAGACTGAAGAGAATCGATGTGAGTCCAACGACCTGCCGAACACCTGTGTTGATTCTACAAATTTAGTTTTTGAAGTTGTGTCTTTGGGTGTCTATTTGACTGATTGTCTGGTGGTTTTGTCTATACCTGCTTCTTCCAGTATTAGGAATAGTGTCTGTCTGTCTAGAGAATGGTATGATTTTATGAAATCAGTGAATGTAGCGACTGTGTTAAGGTTCCACATTGTTCTGTTCCTGAGGATCGTTTCCTGGTTAATAATTTGCTCTGTGTACGATCCACTTTCTCTGAACCCTGGTTGGTACTTTCCAATTGTGTTCTGCTTGACATTCTATCTTATTTAGTAGAGCTTTGGACATAATTTTGTAGGTGACTAGAAGTAGAGATATGCCTCGATAATTGCTGGTGTCTCTCCTGTCAGTCTTCTCATGTAGCGGAGGGATTTTTGCTTCTTTCCAGTCGTCTGGTATTACTTTTTTCTCCCAGTAATCTTTAACAATCTCATAAACGACATCAGCTGCCTGCTTCCCTTCCATTTTCCACATCTCAGCTAATAATCCGTCTTATCCTGGCGCTCTGTTGTTTCTCAGCTGATCAATGTTTTGTTCAATTTGGTGCAGTGATGGTAGTTCTGAAGGTGAGATTTCATTTTCAGGCTGTCTGAAAAATAGTCGTTTTGTTGGTTCCTCGCAGTTTAGATTTTGAAGTATTTTGCTATAACTCACAGTTGTCTTTGTTGTTGGTAATTTGTCTGCTTATTGATTTTTTGTTTTTGTTTTTTGTCGTCAGTCTTCTGATTGGTTTGATGCGGCCGGCTACTAATTGCTCCACTGTGCCAACCTCTTCATCTCAGAGTAGCACTTGCAACCTACGTCCTCAATTATTTTCTGGATGTATTCCAATCTCTGTCTTCCTCTACAGTTGTTGCACTCTACAGCTCACTCTAGTACCACGGAAATCATTCCATGTCTTAATAGATGTCCTATCACCCTGTCCATTCTCCTTATTATTGTTTTCCACATATTACTTTCCTCTCCGATTCTGCGCAGAACCTCCTCATTCCTTACCTTATCAGTCCACCTAATTTTCAACATTCGTCTGTAGTACCAGATCTAAAATGCTTCGATTCTCTTCTGTTCCGGTTTTTCTACAGTCCATGTTTCACTACCATACAATGCTGTACTCCACACGTGCATTCTCAGAAATTTCTTCCTCAAATTAAGGCCGATATTTGCCATTGCTAATCTGCTATTGATGTCCTCCTTGTTCCGTCCATCATTGGTTATTTTACTGCCTAGGTAGCAGAATTCTTTAACTTTATCTAATTCGTGGCAATCTATTTCTATGTTAAGCTTCTCGCTGTTTTCATTTCTACCAGTTCTCACTAAATTCGTCTTCCTTCGCTTTACTGTCAATCTATGCTCTGTACTCAGACTGTTCATTCCGTTCAGCAGATCATGTAATTCTTCTTCACTTTCACTCAAGACAGCAATGTCATCAGCGAATCGTTTCACTGATATCCTTTCGACTTCAATTTTAATTCCACTCCTGAAACTTTCTTTTATTTCTGTCATTGCTTCCTCGATGTACAGAATGAACAGTAGGGGCGACAGACTACATCCTTGTCTTAAGCCCTTTTTAATACGAGCACTTCGTTCTTGGTCGTCGATACTCATTATTCCCTCTTGGCTGTTGTACATATTGTATATGACCCACCTCTACTTATAGCTTACCCCTACTTTTTTCAGAATTTTGAACATCTTGCACCATTTCATAATCCTATGAACTTGTCTTGATTTTTCTTTAGTCTTGCTTTCATTACTAACCGCAACGTCAGAATTGCCTCTCTCGTGCCTTTACTTTTCCTAAAGCCAAACTGATCGTTATCTAGAACATCCTCAATTTTGATTTCCCTTCTTCTGTATATTATTCTTGTAAGGAACTTGGATGCATGTGCTGGTAAACTGATTGTGCGATAATTCTCGCACTACTCCGCTCTTGCCATCTTCGGAAAATTGTGGATGATACTTTTCTGATGGTATGTTGTCAGACTCATACATTCTACAAACAAACGTGAATAGTCTTTTTTTTGCCACTTCCCCCAACGATTTTAGAAACTCTGATAGAATGCCATCTATCCCTTCTGCTGATGTCATCTTAACTCTTCCAAAGCTGTTTTAAATTCTGATTTTAAGGCTGGATCCCGTAGCTCTTCAAAATCGACTACTGTTTGTTCTTCTTCTGTCACATTAGACAAATCTTCCCCGTCATAGAGGCTTTCAATGTATTCTTTCCACCTATAAGCTCTCTCCTCTACATTTAACAGTGGAATTACAGTTGCACTTCTAATGTTACCACCTTTGATTTTAATTTCACCTAAGTTTATTTTAGCTTTCCTATATGCTGAGCCAGTCCTTCAGACAATCATTTGTTTTTCGATTTCGTCACATTTTTCATGCAGCTATTTCGTCTTTCCTGTTTATTTTATTCCTCAATGACTGTTATTTCTGTATTCCTGCATTTCTCTGAACATTTTTGTACTTCCTTTTTTCACCTACTACCTGAAGTATTTTTTCCGTTACCAATGGCTTCTTCGTAGTTGCTTTCGTTGTACCTATTTTTTTCTTTCCAACTTCTGTGATTGGCCTACTGTTTTGCCTACTGAGCTATTCCTTATAACCGTGTCTATAGCTTCAGCGAACCTCAAACGTATGTAGTCATTGTACAAATGGTTCTGAGCACTATGGGACTCAATTGCTGTGGTCATTAGTCCCCTAGAACTTAGAACTACTTAAACCTAACTAACCTAAGGACATCACACACATCCATGCCCGAGGCAGGATTCGAACCTGCGACCGTAGCAGACGCACGGTTCCAGACTGCGCGCCTAGAACCGCGAGACCACCGTGGCCGGCTATATGTAGTCATTCCTTAGTACTTCCGACTCCCACTTCTTTGTGTATTGACACTTCCCGACTAATCTCTTAAACTTCAGCCTACTCTTCATCACTACTAAATTGTGATCTGAATCTATATCTGTTCCTAGGTACGCCTTACTATACTGATTTCGAAATCTCTGTCTGACCATGATGTAATCTAGCTTAAATCTTTCCGTATCACCCGGCCTTTTCAAGGAACCCTCTACCTCTTCTGATTCTTGACCAGCGTATTCACTATTACTAACGGAAATTTATTACAGAATTAAAGTAGTCTTTCCTCTCTATCATTCCTTGTTTCTCGCCTATATTCTCTTGTAACATTTTCTTCTACTTCTTCCCTTACAACTGCGTTCCTCTTCTCCGTGATTATTAGGATTTCATCTCTCTTTACGTACTGTATTATGCTTTTAATATCCTCATATTCTTTATCTCATTTCCTTTAGCTTGCGACGTCGGAATGTTTATCTGCATTACCTTTTTCGGTGTTCATTTTCTGTCTATTCTGACAAGTACAACCCTATCACTGATTACTCACAGTAATACACTCGATCCCCTACCTTCCTGTTGTTAACGAATACTATACCCTTTATTCCATTCCCAATATGCCTGACATAATATTGATCTATTACTCATATACCCGTGCAACGGCAAGACAAAAATAAAATAAAATGTTCACCGAGCACGGTCACGTAAATCTACAATTCAACCTAAAGCCTGAGTTCAAAATCATGCACCAACTCAGTGCACAGAACTCAAAATCTAACCATAGTTAACACGCTCCAGTGATTGGATAGCACAGAGTACCTACTGAAACCACGCAGGACATGTTCTTTATCAATAAAATTCTTCTGGGTTTGAGGCCGCATTGTCAACTGTCAAACCATTGGTGGAAATCGTTGAATAGGGAAGTGAGCGGCAATGGCAAGCAATAAAGAAAGCTCCAGTGCAAAACGCCTATATCCGTCAATGACATCACGAATGCAGAGACCAATAAAAGAACACCTAATACCCTTCCTTGTCACCCTCATATCCAACAACAGCACCTCTCCATAGAAAATAAGTAAGCAAACTAGTGCTCATTCAGCAGTTAGCAATTCACCCTGAGGAAGGCATCTTGCAATCGTCACCAAAACGTCGGAATTTTATAGTAGACAACGCAGCCTCAAACCCAGAAGAATTTTATTGACTGTGACAACGGCCGCGGAAGCCTACGTTAACATTTAACATATTCTTCTTTCAGTCTACCCAACAACCAACGGCTACCCAAGTGTATCTATGAAACCTGCCTGGCTGACCATTCAGCTCTGCCGTCTGGCATTCTTCTCTCTGTGGCACTCGACTTTCCGTCTTTGTGGTACTCACCGTTCTGTTTGTAGTAGCCTACACAGCAGCCACCCACACTGGCCCCGGATGGCGTTGTAACATCGCTTCTGCGAACAGCGACCTCGCACTGCAGCGATGCGTCGCCGCAGCTCTACTCGCTCAGCCCTTCAAATTTCTTCGCACTTGTCTAGAGACGGCACTACGTAGATGGGGCCTCGAAGCCAGGACACTTAAGCCGGACACCAACACGCTGGCCCAACAGGTAAGCTGAGATCCGCGGCTAGTGCCCGCACTTTTGTACGCCGCGCGTGCGAAATAGTGATGGTAAAAACCGACCGGTTAAAACCGATACCGGTATTTTAGTTCCGAATAGCCGATATTATTCGGTATTTTAGTCTCGATTATTTTCACTAATAAGTGGGTAAAAACACGAAATGATATTACCTTTAGCACAGTGCTAAAATTTTTCTTCTGTAAATAAATCTGTTATAAAGATAGATAAATTGTTATTCGTAAAATATGCATTGCCTTGAAACATTGTGTTGTCGTAGAAAATGGAAAAAGCGATAAATACAATTTTAAAAACAGTATCTGCAGAAAAGAGCAACAAACATGTGGCACAAACATTTGTACAGCGCTGTTGAGAGAGTAATATACTTGTGAAATGTAGACTTCACGGCCAGAAATGTCTCAATTAATAGAATTTTCCGGGATATTTTGCCTTGGTAGAATGGATTTCCCTTTATAATCTGACGTTTCGTCCCCATATGAGGAGGACATTTTCCAAGGGGGATCGTAGCTTCGTTGAATGTCCGATTCACATCCTTGCACTCTGGTGACTTCAGAAATATTCCGCGCAGTGGCGTGACGTCACATGTTTTAAGCAATCGAGCGCAATTGCCCGTTGTCGACTGCCGTCGTCCGCTGTTGCTATCATCCCATGCTGGAAGACCGGTACACATCTTTTCCAGAACCGGAATCTAAAATTCATTCAATTTCGCGCTCTCCTCCTCACAATTGAAATTCCTGGGTAGTTTTACAGTCTGTATAGCTATTCACGATATCCGCTTATCACTGCCAATAATTGAGTGCTATCAAATAATGTCGTGGTCTACTGGCTGTAAAGCATGTTCCGCCACAGCTGATCTGTCAATCTCCCCTCTCTCGCAATTGCCCTTGTGCTCTTCTAGACGTTTTTTGTCAGTTCTTTTTGTAGTAACCTTGTACGCACCTTCCCTTCCCACAACTAGACAGAATTCTAAAAATTGCAGCTTTTGCCAGTGGTTGTCGAGCATCCTTGGCCGATTTTAGGTGGCCTTGTATCTTTCGTGTGGGTGTATAGATTACCACGATGTTCCACTTTTTTTATCATTTTTCGCATGCGGTCAGGCAAGTCCTTAATGAATGGCAGGGAAACTTCTTATTTTACCGGCGCTTGAACAGAACGCTGTGGTTTTAACGCTCTTTTCACCTTAGCGAGCGAATAACCATTCTTGAGCAATGCATTGGTGAGATGTTTTCATTCTGCATAATCTGCGTCAAGCACCTCTGGTACGCAGGTGTTCCATCCCCTGTGCGCCAAAGTTTTTATGATGCATCGTTTTTGTTGTTGGTGGTGGTTCGAATCCCTGTGTATGTAAGGTCATAGCGGCGTCCGGTTATAGCCAACAACTTTATGGAAACATTCGAGAAGTAGGCATTGGAAACTGCGAAGAAGAAACCGAATATTTTCAGAATGAGATTTTCACTCTGGAGCGGAGTGTGCGCTGATATGAAACTTCCTGGCAGATTAGAACTGTGTGCCGGACCGAGACTCGAACTCAGGACCTTTGCCTTTCGCGGGCAAGTGCTCTACCATCTGAGCTGCCCAAGCACAACTCACGCCCGGTCATCATAGCTTTACTTATGCCAGTACCTCGTCTCCTATCTTCCAAAGTTAACAGAAGCTCTCTTGCGAAACCTGCAGAACTAGCACTCCTCAAAGAATGGATGTTGCGGAGACATGGCATAGCCAAAGCCTGGGGGATGTTTCCGGAAAGAGATTTCCACTTTTCAGCTGAGTGTGCACTGATATGAAACTTCCTGGCGGATTAAAACTGTGTGCCGACCGAGACTCGAACTCGGGACCCGAGAAGAGGGGAGATCGACTGATCAGCTGTAGCGGAACATGCTTTACAACCAGGACTCAATACTGGCAGCTACAGGCGGACACCGTGGAAGGCTATATAGATCGTAAAATTTCTCAGGAATTTTAGTTGGAAAGAGCAGGGCGTGAGATTGAATGAAATTTGGATTCCGCTGCTAAAGAAGTTTCATATCAGCGCACACTCCGCTGCAGAGTGAAAATCTCATTCTTGAAACATCCCCCAGGCTGTGGCTAAGCCATACCTCCGCAGTATCCTTTCTTTCAGGAGTGCTAGTTCTGCAAGGTTCGCAGGAGAGCTTCTGTAAAGTGTGGAAGGTAGGAGACCAGATACTGGCAGAAGCAAAGCTGTGATGAGCGGGCGTGAGTCGTGCTTCGGTAGCTCAGATGGTAGAGCACTTGCCGGCGGAAAGCAAAGGTCCCGAGTTCGAGTCTCGGTCGGAGCACACAGTTTTAATCTGCCAGGAAGTTTCATATCAGCGCACACTCCGCTCATTCAAGCTGTGTAACAGTCTTCCACCATGGAATGATAGCAACACATGAAGATGGCCGTCGACAACGGCCAATTCAAAACATGTGATGTGAACTAGGGTGCGAATCGGACGTTCGACAAAGCTACGATCTCCCTTGGAAAATGCACTTCGCAGGTGGGGACGAAACGTTGGGTTTTAAGGTGAAATCCATTCGACTACGGCATAATTGCTCGGAACAGTTTCTTAATAATAATAATCTGTTACCAAGTGGAGTGGTCTAAAGTATGGGCCGTATGTACAGGTAATATGCAAGACTTGGCCCAGCTGGTCTGTATAGTGGTTTCTCATATTGCTGGTCGGACATCTGTTGTATTACAGAATGGCATCATCCCTGATCTGGAAGTAATTTACGATGTGCTTTATCAATGAAGTACAATGCTCCATTTGCTCTTAAAGATTAAAAAGGGAGAAGTCAAAACAAATTTGTGGCGTAATGTAAGGAGAAAACTAAAAGCTTAACATTTCATTCAGAGTCACAACAAAAATGGAGTGCAGCTGATTGGTTGGCTGAGTGTACGTAGCATGGCTTTTTCTCCTTGTAACCCCTGAAAACGGACCAATAAGAAAAAGAAAATTTTTCTGCCTCAGTTTTCACTCTTTAAGGCTAATTTTTCGCAACTTCCAAATGATTCTATGATTACCACTTACAACATAAAGTTTGAGCGGCGTTTAAAAACATTAGAATCATTAAGAGAAAACCACAGATTTTTTTCTGGTAGTCAACGGCTTTATCACTTTCTGACAAAAAGCAGCGAACTTTGTACGGACTAAGTTTTATTTTATTTGCCTGTTTAATTGAATATTTTTATTCTATGTATATTTAAAAGGAGGAAGTTAAAATATTTCAGTCTTTAGTCATTGTCTACGTTTGTTACAGAAAATATTAGGATTAAAAAAATGCAAAATCAGTTATCTCAGAAACTGGTTATTCTGACCGGTTTTAATAGTATGGTTAAACTGACTTTAAAAAAATAACCGTAGGAACCAGAAACCGTGAAGAGTGTATGACCCTTTTGTCTGCCAACGGGCTCTGTATGCCGACGTCCTCTGTTATGACACTCCCTAGGTGCTCTCGCTTTTGTAACGAAACGAAGATTAAACAGGTGAAACAGAACATGAAAAGTCAGTTGCATCGTAAGATGGCAAGCAGGTGCCTCGTAGAAACATTGTGGGGTTTGCGCAAACCTTCCGGAGCGACGCTCGTAAAGCAATCAAGCAATTATCCGAGTTTTCCTGCTCATGGAGGGAGATGGAACTTTAGGTAGTACAACATAACTAAAAGTTTTTTATCTTTGAGGCGGTCCACAGCCTCGACGTGTTTTCAGAATGGAAATATGGTCCAGGTAGGCTGTAATCTTTTTATTATCTGTGCGATTGGGCTATTTCAAGCTTAAGCCATTTTCAAACACGAATCCGAAGCTTCCAGTTTCATTTTACATCATAATATATCGCTGGTAATTGTGAACGGGAATACATCTTATTTTTGTGAATATATGGCTCATTGTACATTATAATATATCGCTGGTGCTTGTGGACGGGAATACATCATACTTCCCTGAATATACGGCACAAAAACAATGTCCTGTTGTGCATTGTATTTGTGCCTCATATTGCAAACATACTGTTTTTGTTCAAATGTTCAAATATGTGTGAAATCTTATGGGACTTAATGGCTAAGGTCATCAGTCCCTAAGCTAACACACTACTTAACCTAAATTATCCTAAGGACAAACACACACACACCCGTGCCCGAGGGAGGACTCGAACCTCCGCCAGGACCAGTCGCACTGTTTTTGCTCCACTAAATCTCTGAAGTAAGATGTTCTCCCGTTCACGTGTACCAGTGATATATTATTATGTATAATGAAGCTGTCATCTTAAAATACGTGCTTGGAAACGATCAAAGGTTGAAATTTGCCAATCGTATAGGCAATTAAAAGAATACAGCCTACCTGGGCAATCTTTTCATTTTCAATACAGTTCGCAGCTCGTGATCTAGTGGGGAGTGTTGATGCCTCTGGATCACGGGGTCCGGGGATCGATTCCCGACCGGGTTGGGGATTTTTCTCTGCCCGGGGACTACGTGTTTGTGTTGTCCTCCTCTTCCTCATCATCATCACCATCATTCGGGAGAGTGGCTAGATAGGATTGCGTAAAAGATTGGTCTGTGTAAAAACTGGGACTTTGTATAGGAGCTGATGACCGCGCAATTGAGTACCCCACAAACCATAACTCATCATGACTGTCAGTAGAATTCTCAGTCGTTTGTACAATGAAATCGGTGACGTAAATACAGAGTATGTGAGTAAACAAAAAGAAAGTGTGACTGCTGTTTATAGAATTGCTGTAGTATACCGCGCTTGATGGATGAAGGCCGATTGTTGTAGCATTCAGACGGATAGCTTGGCGATACCCTTTCAGCGTTGGCAGCCCGCTCCTCGCGCGGTTCCGGCTCACCGGTCCGGCACTCAGGGGGGAGAGACGGCTCCCTTGGCGAAACTAGAGGGCAGCGGCGTGTTTCCGGCGAGGGCGACAGCGGCAGGCTTTCAGAGGGCGGTCGGCGGGAACTGCCGACACGGCCGGGGCGCCGCCTCCGCCACGGGCCGGGCAGCCGCCATCAATCACACCAGCTGGCAGCGCACGCCGCACCAGGCACGCCGCCCGCCACCGCCGGCGCCCCGCTGCTGCCAACTTCATCGCGCCTTCCTGGCGTGGTACGCACGCTACACTGAGGTGACAAAAGTCGTGGGTTAGCGATATGCGCATGCACAGATGGCGGTAGTATCGCGTACAAAAGGTATAACATGGTAGTTCATTAGCGGAGCCATCATTTGTAGTCGGTGATTCATGTGGAAAGGTTTCCCGCTTGTTATGGCCAGACTCTTTGAGCGGAATGGCCATTGGAGCTAGAGGCATTACGGCAAGAAAAAGGAATAAAAGTGAGATAGTATCAATACTTTCATCTTTCTTTACCTCCTCTGCGATACTGCAGATGACGTGTTCAAAAAATGGTTCAAATGGCTCTGAGTACTATGGGACTTAACATCTGTGGTCATCAGTACCCTAGAACTTAGAACTACTTAAACCTAACTAACCTAAGGACTTCACACACATCCATGCCCGAGGAAGGATTCGAACCTGCGACCGTAGCAGTCCTGCGGTTCCGGACTGAGCGCCTAGAACCGCTAGAGGGATGACGTGTCACTGGGGACATTTGTACTGTGCATGCAGTACATGTGAGGTGCCTAGTTGTTTCCACTGCCCTGTGTGCAACACATAAGTTCTTGTACACTCCACTAACTTGCTGTCTTCATAATGATGATGTCCCCAGCGCAGAAAACAGCACGCAGGTCGTGGTTTCGTTTTCTTGAGGCTGAAATTAACTTTTCAAGGAACTGCTTCTACGAGTAAACTATCACTCATTTGGGATGCCACTCACGTTTTTATTGATATAGACACGAGAAACTATTCTTGATGACAACGCATTGAACTTATCTTCCCACAGTCATTATATCTGGCCAAAATAACATGAAATACATTCAGCCACAGACAACATGTCTGTCTACTGGAACCGTCAGAACTGGAGAATAAAATTACATGAATCAAATACTACTATTACAGACAACATGTCTGTACCTAGTGACGGTCGGAACTGTAGTAAATGAAATTGCATGAAACAAATACTGCTATAACAGACAACATGTCTGTTTACGGGAACGGTAAGAGCCGGATTGCTCGAGACATTTCGCGCCAGGCCCGCAAGGCGTGACCCGAACGCCACCGAAGTGCATTGGCAGTAATATCGTCAGTCTTTTATTGTAGTAATACTTTCATTTTAATAATTTTGAAATGACTCATTGCTAGTTGGCTTTTGAGAGATGTTTATTTTAAAAATTTAAGTAATTTGGATGACAGGTTTAATTAATAATAGCAACTAAAGTTTAACGTTTTCGCGCCCTACCGCCGAACACAGCAGCCAATAATAGAGCAGCAGCATCGTGCAGGCGGTCTTTCTCACGGGAATGGTACCGAATATAACATCTCTCACCGGTACCTCGTCCCACATTGCGTCTTCTCTATGCTTTTTGCATCTCCACTGCCCTGGGAATAGCTTCCTGGAGCCTAATATGATGGCTGAATAAGCCAGAAATATTACAGCGTGGGACATTCCATTTAGGAAACTGTTAGGGAATTCAGTGTTCCGAGATCAACAGTGTCAAGAGAGGGCGGGATCACAAAATTTGAGGCGTTACCTCCCACCACGGGCAACGCAGTGGCCGACGGACTTCACTTAACGACCGATAGCAGCGGCGTTTGCGTAGAGTTGACAGTGCTAAAGACAAGCAACAATGCGGGAAGTTACTACAGAAGTAAATGTGGGAGGTGCGACGAACGTATTCGTTAGGACAGTGTGGCGAAATTTGGCGTTAATCGGCTATGGCAGTAGACGATAGCCGCTAGTGCGTTTGCTAATAGCGTGAAATTGCCAGCACCACCTCTCCTGGGCTCGTCATCATATCAGTTGAACCCTAGACGACTCGAAAGCAGTGGACTGGTCAGAGGCGTCACGATTTCAGTTGGTAAGACCTGATGGGTGGTTTCGAGTGTGGCGCAGACCCCACGAAGCCGTGGACCCAAATTGTCAACAAAGCACTGTGCTACCTGGTGGTGGCTCCATAAAGGTGTGGGCTGTGTTTGCTTGCAATGGAAGATATCCTCTGGTCCAACTGAATCCACCATTGTCTGGAAATGGATACCATTTGGTTCCCTCGACGATGCGCCCTGTCACCAGACCAAATTTGAGGCGATTGTTTTGAAGAAAATTGTGGCCAATTTGAGCCAATGGTTTGGTCATCCAGATTTCCCCACATGAATCCCCTCAGTCATTTATGGGAAATTTTCGACAGGGCAGTTGGTGCACAAAATCCTGCACGGAAACACTCTCGCAGTCATGGCCGGTTAGAGAGGCAGCTTGAGTCCATATTTCAGGAGAGAACATCCAACGACTTGTTGAGTTCAAACCACGTCGAATTATGGCGCTGCACCGGGAACGAGGAGGTCCGACACGATATTACGAGGTATCCCACAACTTTTGCCTCCTCAACGTAAGGAAGCTACCCATCAGACGTCTCTGTTCCTTTCCTTTCCTAGAATTTATCACCTTGTACTGGGTCCTCTGTTTTTCACGATTTTGCGATTTTACTATACTAGAGGCGTTCAGTAAGTAATGCAACACTTTTCTTTCTGAAAGCAGGTTGGTCATAATTTTGTTCTCCTCTCTTTGAGCTATAAAACACTATTTTTTGATATAATCTCCTTTCAGTGCGACGGCCTTATGCCACCATAATTGGAGGCCTGTATGTCCGGGTGGTATTGCTCTAGGGGTCAAGGTCACAGCCAACATCTTGCTGCATCAACAGCCTCCCCATAATCCCTCTACTGCTAGCCGCGGAGTGTGTCCTTCATTGACCGAAACAGATGGAGGTACGACATCCGGGTAGTAGGGTGGATGAAGAGGAGCAGTCCAAAGAAGTTTAGCGAGCACATCTCAGGTGCCCAGACTCCTGTGAGATCTTGCGTTTTGAAGGAGAAGGGGTATTCCTTTTGCAGTTTAGAGGCGACGAACTGGCTGAAGTCGTTTCTCCAAACTCCTCAGGGTAACACAATGCACTTTGATCGTTGCACCAATAGTGAGGACATCAAATTTCAAATGGCTCTGAGTACTATGGGACTTAACATCTATGGTCATCAGTCCCCTAGAACTTAGAACTACTGAAACCTAACTAACCTAAGGACATCACACAACACCCAGTCACCACGAGGCAGAGAAAGTCCCTGACCCCGCCGGGAATCGAACCCGGGAGCTCGGGCGTGGGAAGCGAGAACGCTACCGCACGACCACGAGCTGCGTACTGAGGATATCAAATTGAATGACCCCTTCAGTGCCTCAGAAGACCGTGGCCATGACATTACCAGCTAAGAGGGCGGCTTTGAACAGTTTCTTCGGGGCAAATATGATGTGGCGCCACTCCATGGATTGCCGTTTTGTTTTCGGTTCGAAGTGCTGAACCAATGTTCCATCTCCAGTGGTCATTTTGGAAAACCTTTTCACTATCAGCCTCAATGAGCAAGCAATTTCGCACTGATGGCCCTTAGTTGCTTCTTGCGGTCTTCTCATAGGTGGCAAGGAATTGAGAGGGCACCTCGTATGAGAATGTCTACATGATCCGACATTACAGGAGTCACAGCTGTCGGCGACAGGCAGACACGTGGGACATCGGACAGGGGTTACGCTAACTTGTTGAAATGACAACAGACTCCTCGCCCAACTACTCACGTGGTTTTGTCCAGTGCCAAGTCCCCGAAGACATTCTGCAAGCGTCTGTCAATATATGCGATGCTCTGGTTTTCCGCCAAAAGCCATTCAATGATAGCTCTTTGCTTGGAACGCACCTCAGTTACGGATGCCATATTCAAGGCTTCCTATAAAGCCGCCACTTGTCGGAACTTAATGAAACTATATATCCCACAGCAAGTTCCACTCCGTATTCGAAATTTAGGGGAAAAAATGTGTCACATTACTTATTCAACAGCCGGTAGCTGTAGCCGAGTGGTTCTAGGCGCTTCAGTCCGGAACCGCGCTGCTGCTACGGTCGCAGGTTCGAATCCTGCCTGGGGCATGGATGTGTGTGATGTTCCGTAGGTTAGTTAGGTTTAAGTAGTTCTAAGTCTATGAGAGTGATGACCTCAATTGTTAAGTCCCATGGTATTTAGATCCATTTGAACCATTTGAATTTATTGAGAACCCTCGTATTTTAACGTTTTGCCAGGATGCATTTGATTCAGTTAACCTCATGGGAGTGTGGTTGGAGAAGTCGCGTGCGCCATACGTCTGTGAAACCTGTGAACTTCGTTCTGTGTTTAAATAATGATTTATTACGCCACGGTCGCTTAAATATCTGTAAAAGTATTCACATTAATGGTATTGGCCTGTATCACGCATCTTCAGATTTGCCGAAACCGGTAATGCGAATATTTTTATATACGTTTAATCAACCATGACGTAATAAATTAGTATTCATTTTAATATTTGTGCTTCAGTTACTGGAATTGTAAAATATTAGCTCTTGTTTTGTAAAGAAATCCTGATGTCATAGAAAAAATGAAAATAATGTTCAGTATCAGCACTCCACACTGACTGCAGAACAACTACTTCTGAGACATCATCAGACAAAAATTTTAAAAATGCAAGCTTTCCTTATCTCTTGTGCAAGGCCCAGGTGGAATGGGCTGGTTTGTGCATGACTCTGAAAAAAACTCGAGTTTCAATCCTCTCTTAAAAATACCTCTAAACCTCTCCTCCAAACAATGTAGGACAAAATGTTGTAATGGTGATTTCATTTTCACCTCTTCCAGCTTCAATTTCACACCAAGTAGATTGAGAAATGTTATCAGTATCTAGTTTTGTTTCACGTATCGCCACAGTCAGGTATAGAACCATACCTGGCATGGGCAAAGGACTTCTCCAATACAGAGTTTCGGCAGAGATCGATTTTTGGTATGTCAAAGACCACTTTTACAGTGCCTTCAGAGTACATATTCGGGAATACATCTGACGGCTTTGCAAAGCTAATTAGCGTAAAGTGAGTTCTGAAAATACTCAGGAAAATGCGTGAGGCAAGTTTTGCAAAAACGGGCTCCATCCTATGTTCTATAAGTGTGGATGAAACAAGTTTTGCGAAGCTGGCAGCATAGGCTTATAGAGGAAGCTGAGCAGTGTATGATAAGAGAAAAACTATTGTAAAGTGGGTAAAGCGAGTTCTGTAAAAGCGGTCCTCAATTATGCTTAATTGATCTACATGTAAAACTATACGTATCCTTTTAATTAAGATATGTGTATAAGGACTATTACCCCAAAAGGTAGCTTAAACGGTCTGAGATTTTAACTGTTATTTGGCTGTATTGACCATTTGCATCCAAGGTGAGAGAGGGGCTTTCTCAGATGCTCTGGATAGTTTATCCTACCATTTTTCCACTTGAAATTACTGAATAATTGTGATGTAGGTGTAATATTTCACTGTGGACTGTTGCTTTAGGAAGTAATTTACAGTGTCATAAAGTTGGTATGTGGAATACTGTCATTAGAAATCTTGGATTTTGTTGTGTAGCCTTTGCTATCTCATAATTTTATCCACAACTCAACTATTTTACAGTATATTGTCCTTTACAGTGATCCTGGGTAATGGGATCAACCTAGGTACTAAATACATCAGTCATTGCTTTTACGAATTGCATTCTACTTTTATCCAATTGCCTTAAGCAGCTAAAGTTACCATTGTATGTAGCTTGGGATCTTTTTTCGTACCCTCTTTTTAATCCTTAAAACCAGAATACCCCCTTCCAATGGGGCAATTTACTTATATTTCATTTGTTATTTTATCATTACTTTACTTCAGTGATAATTGGGCAGAGCATAAATTTCTGGCATTCGAAGCAAATTAACATTCTATTTGTATGCAGAAATCTGAGATTTTCCGCTAATCAGAATGAGGGTGTGCTATTTAATTTTAAAAAAGAATTTGTACTTTTGTACTGTAACGTGGGTTAATACAGATAATGTTTGGGTTATTGTTTTAAGGTACACCATTCCTTGGTCTAGCAAACTGAATTCTACATTTTACTGAAGCTCTGTTAATATTTTGAGCCTGTGAAAGTTTGTATGAGTACTACTCATAAAAATAGTTGCATGATGTAGCAAGATTTTACCTTTGTTGTTATTTTTTTAATATACTTAACCCACTTCTTACCAAAGCCGTTTGACTCAAGTTGATTTATTATGTTCATCACGCAAAGTTTTAGAGAATTAAATGTTCTGTCATCTTGATGATACATTTTATATTTTGCTATTGGTCCTACTATGCAGTATAACGATTAATATTTGCAGGTTTGCCCGGTTGGAACTGCTGAAAGAGATGCCTTCAGCCCTCACCGAAGTATCTAGAAAAGTCATGCCATCTTTTTAGCAAATAGGGGCTTGAGATGCGGGCCATGTATGTGATCCTGATCTTGAGTGGAACAACATCTTTTGTTGGGAGGCTGAGCCTCCGGCTTCGTGAATAAAGACCGACCACCAACAGATCTTAACCTGAAATACCCTTCTCCTTCCCGTTGCCAACTTTATTTAGTTTGTTCAGTCTCCTAGACTGGAGCGCACCTGGTAACTTCCTACCCCATGTGAGCCTCATGTATCCCACACAATAAAACATATTCTCTTTATTTTACCTAGTTTCCTGTTCTATCATTTAACATCAGCCATGAACCTGTACATTGTCGTCAGAAGCGGAATGCAACAACCGCCCACTTCTAGAACCTACACAAATAAAAAAAGAAAAGCCAGATGAAAACTCAAATACTTTCACGAGAATGTGTGACTGGCCGATCACTTGCCAAAAAACACAGATGAGCCAGACACCCAGATAAAACCCTTTAAAAACGCTGTAAGTTGTCAGGCAAATCCAACACCTTCCATGAAAACCCTGACATGATAAGCAAATCCAGTAGTATGTCACATGGCTCCGAATAAATCGTGACATTAAATTAACCAAAGTAATACGAGTAACGAGTGAGCAAGTGGAATACCACAGACTAACACAAGAATGCCTAAATGCATGTCATACCTTCCCACCGTGAGACAGACGCAGTTCCGAGGAGAGAACGAGAACAGAAGCCGAGAACAAGCCGTGTTAAGCTAGAAGGCCCTACGATAAGGGACAGACTGGACACCCACGTCGCCAGCCAACCACTAGGACAACGCCAGCTGCAAGTTATAGCGTGAGACTTTTTCGCGTCTCTGTTACATTAAGGACCACCCCCCAGCCCATGTTAAAAGCTAGAGCCCTTCAGGAAAACAATATAGATCTTGCGATAACACAAAAAGGGACACACCACCCGCAAGTTTTAGCGTGAGACTTTTTCGCGTCTCTGTTACGTTAGTACCAACCCCCCCAGCCCATGTTAAAAGATAGAGCCCTCTAGAAGAACAGTATAGATCTTACGAAAACGCTAAAAGGACCACACCAGGTGCAAGTTTTAGCGTGAGACTTTTTCGTGTCTCTGTTATGTTGCAATCTTTAAAAACATTGCCCCACCACGAAAAGCATAACGTTTCTCATTGGATAGACAGAATTTTTGTAGGCGGAGCTTAATGTTAACATTGAGATCCTGGTTGGTCAGATGAAAACACAGTCAGATAGTTTTTTAAACCAACTTCGGTAAACGGTTGTAAGGAGAAGTTAGGAGAAGCTAGTTAGTTCCGAGACGGCGAGCTGGATGGCTGCTGCGCCGGCCGCTGCCCCCCTGAACTGCCTAACCAACGACAAGGTAATGAACGCACGCGATGCCGCATTACAGCGCATAAAGCTTCAGTCAGAACTGCAGAAGGCTCATCTGTTACACCCCCTTTTTTGCGTAATACAAGCGTCGATCGTCAATTAAAGCTCATGGTGTTCACATTTGCCACTTGAAGTAAAAATCTGAAACGCAATGATTTTTCTGTTATATAGTTATTGAGAAGCCACATCAGCCACTGTAATTTAAGACAAGTTAGATAAGTAATTAAAGATAATTGAGGGTCACTGTAGACCTTTTTGATAGTTTTCTCTTTTGTGAAACTTTATTTAAACTTAGATTATAGATGTGATATGGCATAGGTTATCCTTCGATCCATTGTAGAACTAGGAAACCCATTCAGGGAATATTCGTTCACATTTTTGTTGAACGTAGTTGGTTTTTACCATCCTGTATTAAAACACTTCCTTTTATTAATAGTGCAGTTTATAAACAATGTGTTGTGAGTAGAATAAAATTTCCGACGGTAAACTTAACAGCTTTTTCGACGTTATTTTACCAGCTAACTAGAGAAAGGAAAGCCTTAAACCCCTTCCACTAAATTTAGTATTAAGATTCTTTTACAGGGAGTGCAGTGGAGTTGACGCTGAAATCATTAAGTATTTGGTTATATCGTCGCTAGTCTCACTGAACTCTTCTGAATTCTACATGTCATGTGTGGTCTGGCGTCTCCTTACCAGCAACAGGTCCCAGGTTCAAACTAGTCAATTCCCTAAAAAACACGCTCAGAGCGTCGTTGCGCGAAAGTGGTAGGGAGACACGATATAGAACAAACAGACACCACCCAGAATGTTAGAACGCCTCCCTCAAATTTTAGGGAACAAGTCTGACAATACACGACATTTTAAAAGTTGTACTACATTTCGTCAGCACATCTACCTGTAGGAAAACAAGCACAGTGTGCTAAAATGTGGCGCACTGTGATTTGTACGCCACTGGCATCACACGTTTGTGTGTCCTCTCGCCGGAGCAAGAAGCCACGCGTCATAGGGCTATGGCCTATACGAAAATGAGTAAAAGGACCTCATTCCGCCTAGGCGGCTAGAAGGAGGTATACCACGTCCGCGTCGGGGAATTTACCAGGCGCTAATTATTTCCCACTTCAACCCTCTCTTCTTCCCATCGACGCATGATTCTGTGCCCCAGCAGCAAGGCGAAAGCGTACAGGGAGGAGGCCCACTCGAGCGTCTGAGGATCACAACATGCCTCCTTGGTTGCTACATTCTCCCTTTTGTTTCCTGACATATCCGTGTGTCCTTTCACACAGCAGAAAGGTGCTTTTCCAGGCCCTGTAGCTGCAGGAAGACGTCCTAGACATTATGAACTTACTTAAATGTTGGGTAAATGCTTGTAGAGAGTGAAAGATACTCAGGAGATCGGAACAGACAAGAAATTTAGCACTGCAACCAAATCTCAACTAATCCAGTGGCAGCAAGAATGGGGATAATTTCTCTTCTCTGACATTGAAGTATTGAGACAGACGAACCTTGAGGACGCGAACAAGGAAAAGATCACAACAACCAACGGAGTACCTCTGGGTACAGTCGTCTGTAAATACAGCTAATGAGTTGTGGTGCTCAGTTAAAATTTCATAAAATAATATATTCCAAACATACACATGACTGCAACCTCCCCTGTGGAGCACTAAATCTAAAATTACTTCGGGCCTGTGGAACAACCAGCTTGGCAGAGGGAAGGCGGTTTTACTTGCTCCACACCAAGTGACTCCAGTATACGCAGCACGCCGATCTCAAACGGCCTTGCTTCTTGGGGACGACTTGAGGAAAGGTGTCCGAAAGATGACCGAGCAACAGTATGGTACACTTGTGAATTCAGACCCCTGACGCACCATGAGGAACTGCGCGCGGATGGTGAACGGCGGTTCCCCAGCCTCAACATAGAGGCTGGGTACGGAGCTGGTCCTATAAGCAACCGTGGCTATCCCAAACGCTCACGATTGACAGCGTCGATAATCTTCAGTTAAGAAGGCCTCGCTGACTATAAAAGTACACCCGTAGTCTACACACGATCGCACAAAAGCCTTATGAAAGTGGAGCACAGGCGCCCTGCCCGCTCCTAGGACTTGTGGCTATGGCACTTTAATATGTTCAGTGCCGTCTGGATTCTGACATTAAAGGTCTCTCAGTCTTTAGGCGTCACTGGACGAGGATTTGGAGAGCAATGTGTTCAGCACACTGCTCTCCAGGACATTGGCAGTTTTCGGTGGTCGGAGCTGCTACTTCTTCATGAAGCAGCTCCTCAGTTTGCCTCACAAGGGCTAAGAGCACTACCCTTGCCAACAGCGCTCGGCAGATCGGACGCTCGCCCATCGAACTGCTACCCAAGCAAGATAGCGCTTAACTTCGGTGATCTGACGGGAACCGGTGGTACCACTACGGCAAGGCCGTCGACAAATATGTTTTACAACACCAACATGAAAATTTTCGATCATGTGTGGAGAGTACTAAATCATGACCTTAACAGAATCATTAGAAGAGGGACACACTGACGAAAATTTAAATTAGATAATTGTTCTCATTAACGTGTAGTAAGCCCAGAAGAGTTGACAGAGATGAAGATTCAGTTTTGAGCTTTTCAGACATTCGTAAAACTCCTCGGTTTTTCCAAAATTGCACTATTCACCTAATATCTCTTCTGGCAACTCTCAGTATATCGATCGGTGCTTCACTTCAATATTCATTGACCTTCCAAAATTCAGCGATGAAATTCACGCCTCAAATAAATCATCCCATGACGATGACGAACTAAAAAATTTCCTAAACGTCTTCATCATATTTCAGCATATCAATATTCTTGAGTCAGAAACACGTCAACTTGCAAAGTTATAGATGTTTATATTTACATCAGAAGTCATGCACTAACATAGATGTTCTTATTATCAAGTTTAAACAGGATCTGATCTTGAAAACGGGATTTTTCCGTTTCCAACATAGCTCTCCAATGTTACAAAATATTTCAACAATTATTTCCATCAACTGATTTAAGTCAAAGGCGAAAATACGCACCGACAGGATCTTCTCTCGGCTGATGACCTTCGGGAGGCGGGCAACAAGAAATAGCTTAATGTCATTCGCGGCGTCGTCGAAGAAGCTGCCGACTGCAAGTTATGCCGCCTTTACTCAATATGGAACAGATTACACACACAACACTGAGTTCACAAAACAAACATTCTTACTTACAACAACAATATTTGACAATAATGCTATTCAGCGTAAGTCATTATGTTGGTGTGATATTGACTCACCTGCCAACTGAACAGTAGGGGATGGTGTAGCTATCTGCATTTTCTCGTCACGCCACATAACCACGGCAATTTGGAGTAAAAAATGAGGCCCAGGCACTTCACTGAGTTCTTAAAATACACTATGGAGTCCCGGGTATGCAAATCAGGAAAACTGAAAGTAGGACGAGAACGATTAAAACGAAGGCACACACACAACGAGGCGTAGCGCCTTATCCCGATCCGCCTTGGAGGCGGTTAAGTGGGAGATGTGTCTCACAGCTGGATAGTGACAAATGGTGTCGCAAGACTGGACGATCACGTAGTTTATGTATCAGCCGATAGAGGACAATATTGGATAGGGTGACTGTGATTTTAGTTTCGATTGTGCCCACTGGAGTGCACTAAAGTAATAGAATAATCTTGATAAACTGTTCTAGTATTTTTATAAAGTGTTATTATGTCTTTTTGTGTATGTAAAATGTTGTAAATGTGTTTTAGCAGTATGAATGATGCGTGAGTGTGGTTTAAGGTTAATATGAAGATAATTGTTTAACGAGTTATGTAGTAGGATTTAGTGTGGGAACATTTCGAAGAAGTATGGCTATGGTCAAAGGGGAGTTTTTTAGAATACATTTGTAATGTAAGTTTTTGGTAAAGGGAAAGTTAATTCAGGTATAAGTAACAATTGCAAATAACTTTATGCATAAAAAAACTTGCAGCATATTAGATAATTACGTCGGTAAAAAGTGCAATCGTTAGGTTTACTATTTTGCGACTGGTTATTGATGAAAATCGCGGACTGACGCAGGAGAGTGTTGATTTGCTATTGGCTGTTGAGTAAACTGACCAATGGTAAAGCAATATTCTTCGCGCGCCTTTCTCTGTAGGTAGAGAAGACTTAGAGTATTCTAAAGAAGAGTGCGAGCCTAGCCATGAAACAGTTCGAACGTATGTAGTAATAGTTCCTATGAAAATGATAAGTTACCGGATCTAGCAGTGTTTCTTACATCAAAAGTGGTGTAAAGTAACGGCAAAATTATCCCGATGGAGGTGTAGAAATTTCGGAATTTTTAAGTGAATTTTGTGACGAGGAAAGACATTCAGCGTGGCGCATTGAGCAGGTCGGTGGCTAAAAACTGTGACTGCATTTGGCACTGACAGACTTAATATTTGGCGACCATTCACAATCAAAAACAATCAGTATTTTTGTAGCTAATACGTTTTCGGGAAATGCAACACCATAAACTTGCTAACGTGAGTGAAAGGGATTGTGTTAAGACTAGCAAGGTGTTGGCATTGCGATTTGTTCACCTAAGTTTCAGAATATATGAATTGAGGTCAACATTTCCAACCTTTCATTTAGTGTGAAAACTTTCTCCAGAAACGTAGATTTAGTGACTTTTATTGCAGCCTGGTTCATATCGCAGTAGGTTTCACTCGGCTTTCCTACTAATGATATGCTGAGACAATGTTCACAGGAAGTGAAGGTTAGTCGCAAAAGGGACGGAAAGAACCTCGCCGCCGCAATACTTATGTTCAGGAAACTGAAAACCCGTCTTGGCAGTCCACTCATCTAATCTCTGCGCTCTAAACTGCAAACTCATAACCTGTACAGACCTGTAACTGCTGATGGTCAACAAATACAAGGGACGGCAAACCCGTTCAAGCACACTGTGTTCATGACAGTGATTCTAAATCACTTATTCCTTGGAAACTGTTACGTTATAGCCCAAGAACACGTTAGTAGAATTTGTTTATCCTGTCCGACATGGATCATCGTCTGAACAAATGGTAGGTGGGAACCGGCCTACCCTTGGAGGCGCTACTTTGTGATCTAGTGTACTCGAGGTGGAGTACCGGCGGGCGTCTGGCGCAGAGAGTGGACACTCACCGCCGGCCTAAGGCGGCTGATTTACGCGCCTTACCTTTATGAAGCCGGCCTGCGGGATTAACAGTGACTCCGCCAGCCCGCACGGTAGCCCGGCCAGGAAATTGCGGCCACTAAAATACGGCGCCACCGCCGCGGCTTAGCGGGCCTCAGCGCCCTCGCCTTACGCACTCACACACAGAAACGCATACTAGAGCGCGTGCGAGATCTCGCATCGCACTTAAGCTGACATACGATAGTTACCTTTCCAGATCTCATTACGTCAAATATTTTTCTAACACGACGAAATTGTCTCTGGTCTGTATGGTTGCGCAGCAAGATTTTCTTTGAATTTCTCTCTTACGATCGTAAATACACTACTGGCCATTTAAATTGATACACCAAGACGAAATGCTGATGATAAACGGGTATTCATTGGACATATATATTATACTATAACTGACATGAGATTACATTTAGTCGGCCGCGGTGGTCTCGCGGTTCTAAGCGCGCGGTCCGGAACAGTGCGACTGCTACGGTCGCAGGTTCGAATCCAGCCTCGGGCATGGATGTGTGTGATGTCCATAGGTTAGTTAGGTTATAGTAGTTCTACGTTCTAGGGGACTGATGACCACAGCTGTTAAGTCCCATAGTGCTCAGAGCCATTTGAACCATTTTTAGATTACATTTTCACACAATTTGGGTGCATAGATTCTGAGACATTAGTACCCAGAACAATCAACTCTGGCCATAATAACGGCCTTGACACGAATGGGCATTGAGTCAAACAGAACTTGGATGGCGTGTACAAGTACAGCTGCCCATGCAGCTTCAACACGATACCACAGTTCATCAAGAGTAGTGACTGGCGTATTGTTATGCGTCAGTTGCTCGACCACCATTGACCAGACGTTTTCAGTTGGTGAGAGATCTGGTGAATGTGTAGGCCAGGGCAGCAGTTGAATATTTTCTGTATGCAGAAAGGCCCGTACAGGATCTGCAACATGCGGTCGTGCATTATCCTGCTGAAATGTAAGTTTTCGCAGGGATCGAAAGAAGGGTAGAGGCACGGGTCGTAACACATCGGAAATGTAACGCCCACTGTTCGCCGTCAATGCGAACAAGAGGTGACCGACACGTGTAACCAATGGCACCCCATACCACATGCTGGGTGATACGCCAGTATGGCGATGACGAATAAACGCTTCCAATGTGCGTTCACCACGATGTCGCCAAACACGTATGCGACTGTTATGATGCTGTAAAAAAAACCTGCATTCATCGGAAAAAATTACGTTTTGCCATTCGTGCACTCAGGTTCGTCGTTGAGTACACCATCGCAGGCGCCCCTGTCTGTGATGCAGCGTGAAGGGTAACCACAGCCATGGTCTCCGAGCTTATAGTCCATGCTGCTGCAAGCGTCGTCTAATTGTTCGTGCAGATGGTTGTTGTCTTGCAAACGTCTCCATCTGTTGACTCAGTGATCGAAACGTGGCTGCACGCTCCGTTACAGCCATGCGGATAAGATGCCTGTCATCTTGACTGCTAGCGATACGAGGCCGTTGGGGTCCAGCACGGCGTTCTGTATTACCCTCCTGAACCCACCGATTCCATATTCTGCTAACAGTCTTTGGATCTCGACCAACGCGAGCAGGAATGTCGTGGCACGATAAACCGCAATCGCGATAGGCTGCAGTCCGACCTTTATTAAAGTCGGAAACGTGATGGTACGCATTCCTCCTCCTTACAGGAGGCATCACAAGAACATTTCACCAGGCAACGCCGGTTAACTGCTGTCTGTGTATGTGAAATCGGTTGGAAACTTTCCTCATGTCTGCACGTTGTAGGTGTCGCCATCGGCGCCAACCTTGTGTGAATGATCTGAAAAGGTAATCATTTGCAAATCACAGCATCTTCTTCCTATTGGTTAAATTTCGTGTCTGTAGCACGTCATGAAGCATTTTTAATTTCCAGTAGTGTATTTGAAAAGCAGGGTGTCAAGCTTCAATTTAGGAGCTCTCTAAACTCCTGCCTCCCCATAAGATAGTCTTAGGAATAACATCTGCTTCTACAAGTAGAGGACGTCTCAGGGTCAATATTAAATAATGTCAGAATCACTTTAATGTGATTACCTTTCTAAGTAGGTTGTTTAGGTTTTCCTATTGGTAACGCCGCTTAGCGCTCGGTATGAAAAATCACTGGCTGTGCTGTGCGCAGTCTGTGTTTAGTTTGCATTGTTGTCTGCCATTGTAGTGTTGGGTAGCGGCAGCTGGATGCTAACAGCGCGTAGCGTTGCGCAGTTGGAGGTGAGCCGCCAGCAGTGGTGGACGTGGGGAGAGAGATGGTGGAGTTTTGAAATTTGTAAGAATTGGTGTCATGAACTGCTATATATATTATGACTATTAAGGTAAATACATTGTTTGTTCTGTATTAAAATCTTTCATTTGCTAACTATGCCTATCAGTAGTTAGTGCCTTCAGTAGTTTGAATCTTTTATTTAGCTGGCAGTAGTGGCGCTCGCTGTATTGGAGTAGCTTGAGTAACGAAGATTTTTGTGAGGTAAGTGATTTGTGAAACGTATAGGTTAATGTTAATCAGAGCTCTGAGTGATGTACTTGGTATGGGATCATGATTTTTAAAGTACGTTTGCGGTAGATGACACTTTTTACATGACCAGAGAATTTTTTTTAGGTTTTGAAATTATTGGAGCAAGCTACGACGATTTTGAGAGTTGACTGAGGTGTTATGATGTTATTATTACGATAACTATATGTATTACGCTGTTGCGGTATGTTTATGATCAATAAGCTGATGCTATATGTGTTATTTGATTATGCTACGTATCTGTTATGATGAAATATTGAAGAAGTGTCGACGAATAAGGTAAGGAATAATGAGCAGTGGTTAGGGACTCTGGTTTGTGAAAAAGGTTGTTGGAAACCAAGAATCGTACTTTAAGAGTTATGTAATGTATGTAAATGCGTGAATGTATCACTATGCTGGCGAAAATTATTTGGACACTATTCTATTTAAAGGATTTTGTTTCTACATATTTGTAACTCAAATTCTTGACCTGTGAATTTTTTTATATGAGACTGTCACTGTAGCGAAAACTGGTGTCGTAAATATTTCGGTAAGACAGTTAAGTGACCACCTGCAAGTAATGCGTCGTGGGCACCCAGCTGGGCGACAGCCACAGGGGAAACAAGTCATTAGTGTATGCCTTTCAGAGGCACAGGTGAAAAAAAAAGGGAGGCCATTATCCTCGCTATTGACAGTCCTTTGTAGAAAGCACCGCAAATACGATACGCTTATTTCTTGGGAACATTCTTACATCTGCACACCTGATTACTACAAGTGCCTTTCTACAAGAGTTGAGAGAATTTGTACTAACTTATGAAATGTCGCATGACTATTGAATGATATTTTTATGCTTTGTACATAGTTGCTAATTTGATTTGATATCTGTTTTCCAGCTGTGTTGCAGCATTGGTTTTATAAAATTAAATGCATTTGCTAATGTGAACACTTTCTGTCGACAGATCTATTAAATAATAATTTTATGATCCATATTCTTCGAAAAAGGAGCACTTTGAATAGAAAGAACAATAAGAAGGGATTAATTACAGTAACTGAATACAACATTTTCTTTTCAAGTACATGGTAATACTTTTTTTTACAATAAGTTTTTGTGGTACACCACTTTAATTGCATAGACATTAAGATGTGAATAGACATTGTCCTTATCTGCATTGTTGTCTTTAGCGTAATATTTTTTCTGCTTCAGCTTTGTCATGTTTAGATATAAATTATTACATTTATTGCTGCTCGCTATGCTTACTTGCATTTTTTTGTCATTGCTGTTTGTATTAATTGTTTTGTGCTGCTGCATTGCCTCGTCCCTTAGTTAAGCATCTGAGCTCAGTAGATTTAAGTTAGCTTAAGAGGGGGTAGCCTATATAAGACAACGATTTGCGATGGATTGGAAGAAATGCATTGAGAAGTTATATGAAAAAAGTACAGAAATCAGGTATAGATAGGACTTTTTGGAAATAATGAAGAACGAAGGGAGATCTCCGAGAAGTAAAGAAAGTTTTGTTTGCAAAATACTGCAGTAAAACAAACCCTGCCCTTTCCTTGTGTTATCCCACTATGTGTTTGTGTACCCTTGTGTATTTATGTTCTTCCTGTCTTTATATGTTTATCTGATAAGACTTATGTTGCAGAATTTTTCTAATACTAAGCTACATTCACTATGATGAGGAATACTGTTATCCTCAAATATAATTTCCATTAATAACATGCTATTTACTTTGTAAAGATGTTTACACATTATTTATTTTGTTTTGTTCTAATGCTCATGTGTGAAGTTGATGTTTCAAAAGTTGTTCTGATCTTTTATGTATGTACTTATGTCGTAATTTTTGTAACACTGATGTATTTGCTATTTCGATTCTTTTGTAAAGCCTGTACTACTGCAAATGATATCTGTAGTCTTATGTTCTTTAAAGATGTATTTTGTACCTTTGTTATTGTATTCTTATGTTATAAAATTGTAATTGACACCAGTTCATCAAATTAAGTAACTTGTAAATTACATTTCACTGCACATGTTTCTGTTGGTCATAGTATATGGACAATATGTGAGAAGTAGGGACTGATAGTGTTTGCACGTGTGTTCATAATTCAGTAAGGGACTGGATAACAGCATTGCTGGTTGTAAGAACATTTCAAAAACATTTTTGTGAGTGCACAAGTGGTGGTTATGGACTTGCTATATTATCCGCAAGACTCATCAATGGTGATTGTGCACCTGCACAGTCAAACAGATGGCTGCTGGCCATCTCTACAGGGACTACAGTGGGTCTACACCTTTGATGACCCACCAGTACCATCATTTCTACGAGGACTGCAATGGGTCTGCACCTCTGGTGGCCCACCAATAGTAATCTCTACGAGGACTACAGTGGGTGTGCTCTGTGATGACCTACCTACCGATAGTCTTCAACGTCGACTGACTCTGCTGTGGCCCATTACCTGTCTGCATGTCAAGAGTCAGCACAGTCTTTCCGTTGGAAGGACAACACTACTTCTTCAAGACTGCTTAGAAATCCACTACTTCCAAGTGCAATTTCTTTTATTGCTCAGACTCTGAGAAAAACACTGCAATTTTACTGTGATGAACGATCAGGACTGTCTTTATGGACTGTGAGAAAATTTTAGCTTTTGACCAACATTGTATCAATAAGTGTGTGCATTTGATATCTTTGTTATTGTAATTATGAAAAAATTTTTTCAAATCTGTATTGGCCACTGCCCAAAACAATTTGTAAATTTTTTTGTGGGGAGCATGGGGGCTATGTAAGTAGGTTGTTTAGGTTTTCCTATTGGTAACGCCGCTTAGCGCTCGGTATGAAAAATCACTGGCTGTGCTGTGCGCAGTCTGTGTTTAGTTTGCATTGTTGTCTGCCATTGTAGTGTTGGGTAGCGGCAGCTGGATGCTAACAGCGCGTAGCGTTGCGCAGTTGGAGGTGAGCCGCCAGCAGTGGTGGACGTGGGGAGAGAGATGGTGGAGTTTTGAAATTTGTAAGAATTGGTGTCATGAACTGCTATATATATTATGACTATTAAGGTAAATACATTGTTTGTTCTGTATTAAAATCTTTCATTTGCTAACTATGCCTATCAGTAGTTAGTGCCTTCAGTAGTTTGAATCTTTTATTTAGCTGGCAGTAGTGGCGCTCGCTGTATTGGAGTAGCTTGAGTAACGAAGATTTTTGTGAGGTAAGTGATTTGTGAAACGTATAGGTTAATGTTAATCAGGGCCATTCTCTTGTAGGGATTATTGAAAGTCAGATTGCGTTGCGCTAAAAACTATTGTGTGTCAGTTTAAGCACAATCGTGTATAAATTGTTCTAAGGGGACGTTTCACCTTCAATGTTCTACGTCAACATTCAACAATCACTCACAGACAGCAGGTGGTAGCACTTCCTGTGGAGAGTTTATGAAGCGTGTCAGGGAAACGCGGAAAAAGTTCACTCGTTGTAATGTGGAAAGTTAACGATGTATCTGACGTCTATAAGGGCACGATCAATGGTTTTCAGACCGAGGATGGAAGTCTTTCCGGAAAGGCAAAGTTTGTAAACTGTTCGATTCCTGCAGTGCTTAAATTGCTCTGAGGTGAGAAAAGTCGTGGCACACCTGCCAACACCGTATCGGACTACTTTTTGCACGGAGTAGTGCAGCAACTCGTCGTGGACTCAACAAGTCGTTGGAAGTTCCCTGCAGAAATACTGAGCCCTGTTGCCTCTACAGCTGTCCATAAATGCGAAAGTGTTGCCGGTGCTGGATTATGCGCACGAAGTGACTTGCCGATTATGTCTCATAAATTTTCAGTGGTATTCGTTCTGGTCATCTTGTTTCGAAATGCGAAGTACATGAATGGCTACAAATGGCCTCCAAGTATCTGAATGCAACCATTTTAGTGATCGGTTCGGTTGGATGGAGGAGCCATTCCATTTTATGTAAACACAGCCAGACCATTACGTAGCCACTAGCAGGATGCACAGAGCCTCGTTAACAGTTTGGCTCCATGGCTTCGTAAGTTCTGTACCACAGCTCGAACTTTACCATCAGTTCTTACCAAATGAAACCGGGACTCATGAGGCCAGCCCAAGGTTTTACAGTCGTCTAGTTTCCAGTCGATATGGTCACCATTCCAGGAGAGCCTGTTAACAAAGACAGTAACGTCGGTCGTCTACTGCCATAGCTCGTTAACGTCATATTTTACCGCGCTGTCCTGATGGATACGTTCCTCTTACGTCCCACATTGATTTCGGTGGATATTTCACACAGATTTGCTTATCTGTTAGCACTGACAACTCAACGCAAACATCGCTACTCTCGGCCTTTGAGTGTTGGCCGTCGGCGACTGAGTTAATCGAGGTGAGAGGAAATGCCTGAAAAGTGGTATCCTCGGCACACTCTTGGCACTGTGGATCTCGGAATACTGAATTCTCTAACGACTTCGGAAATTGAATTCTAGCTCCAGCTACCATCAACGTTCAAAGTCTGTTAATTCCCGTCTTACATGAATCAAATGAGTACAAATAAGAGGTCCGACAATGCGGTGCTCTTTCATACCAAGTGTATTTAATACTACTGCCGTATGTTTACGTACATAATGCTTTCGAATGAATATCTCACTGTATATCGTGGCGCAATACAAAATTGGTGCGGAGGCCGTTGTAACTCACAATGGGACATCGATGTCACGTATGGATAATGGCTACGGAGCTGTGTACGGACGAATAGACATGGAACTGTTCAGTCAATGATGCCCAGATGACCCATGTTGCTACCAACAGTGTCTCCTTAACGAACGAGATGTGAAAGGGCGATTAGACGTGCAACTGTTGAACAACTGACGCCCAGATGTACCAAGTGGCTACCAACAGTGTCTCCCTAACGAACAAGATGTGTACGGGCGAATAGACGTGTAATTGTTGAATGTGATAGTCGCTCATTGAGTCTATCCTTCATTGGTTTTCTTGCGGCTCCGTGGGCATTACAGAATACATTGTAAATAAACACAAAGATGACGGCACTCTCTCTACATATATCAGTTACAGTCACTTACACTCATACATATAAGATACATGCCTTTCACATCACGAGGAATGCGAGCATTATGCGCAGTGAAAGAAACCCCTTTACCATTAGGCACCTGAACATATCCTCTATGTTTCCAAACCAAAACTGCAATCCACCATTTTTTCCCGCCGTTTACCGTGACTATTTCCTTTTGCTTTTCGTCTAGCCGACAGCCACGAGGGCACCTACAAACGATCTAAGTTAGCGCAAATGTTCTGAAGACTTACGCGTAGCATCGGTTCTGTACAACCATCCACTAACGACTGCAAGCATAATCCATACGAGTATATTCATCTTAAGATAGACTGAGAGACGTCGGTTATTACTATCTGCTTCTATCGCACTCAGCGATTTCAATGTGTCACCTGTTACCCAGTTTTTCGCATAGTTACCTGTTTTATCCTGGAGGTTAGAGTATTCCAATCCTTCCCGATAAGTTTGTGCTCCGGGACAGACATGTGTGGGCTAGCACTGTGTCATGTCATTGACCGGCGTGTGCGCCAGTGAGGTACTCCATGGGGGAAAATTAAGGAAGATTAGTGCCCCGTCAACATCGAGGTCATTAGACATGGAACACAAGCTCGGATTAAGAAAAGATGGGAAGGAAACACGGCCCTGATCTTTCAAGGGAATCATCGAGGCATATGTCTTAAGAGATTTAGGGTAGTCACGAAAATCTTAATCAGGATGTTTGGACGGAAATTAGAACCGTCGTCTTCCTGAATGCGATACAGTTTGCAATCACTTCGCTAAGGCGCACGGTCTCAGCTGGAAATGCGTCTTTCATTCACCAATTACAAAGAGTGCAAGATTATTATCAGTTACTAGGTCACATACAAATTTATGTGGGGGAAGTACCGGTAACGCCGTAGCAGCACTGTGAAATCTATTATGGACTAAATAATGAGTTTTTGCTCTGTTCGTGGGGTTTATGATACGATGAAATATCCAGGCTGTCTGTTTTACTTCCTGCTCTTTTTCTGTATTCATGAACCAGACGTTCCGCTCCGGATCATTTAGATCTTAATTCTGTCACTGACTATCAAGGAATGTAACCTTCTCTTTTAAATTTTTATACAGTTCAAAAATTCAACTGAAGGAGTACGGTACATAAAAGAATCCGCGATAATGTCTGGCACGTTATTCGTAGAAGTCCGTCTTCACCACGAATATAAGTGGAAGTCAAGTGAAACCCAATACCCGCCACAGTGGGACCATGGAATGGTTCTACTTAAAAATACTCACCAGACGATTTCAGACATTTATCCCGCCTAGAGACGAGTCGATCAACTCCTGTTTCGCAGAATGTGGTCGGCGCTGACAGATGCACAACCAAACCCACTCGTCCACTTCCTGGTGCGACTGAAACCGACGACCACGCACGTCTTTCTTCAGATAGCCAACGATGTGAAAACCACACGTTGAACGATCTGGACTGTACAGAGGAAGTTCAGTTTTCCCCAACTATATCGCTGAGGCGTAGCCTTCATCCGATTGGCAGACATTTAATGTTTCGTCAGTCTGCGATTAACAGTAGATCTATTGTCTTCTACTTGTCATGTATTTTCAGCCAAAACTGCTTTTCTTTTGAGTCGTCAATCTTCTGACTGCCTTCTTGCGGCCTGCCACTAATTCATCTCCTGTGTCAACCTCTTCATCTCTGACTACTGCTTATCCTACGTTCTCAATTATTTGCTGAACGTATTTCAATCCCTATGTTCTTCTACAGTTTCTACACTGTGCAGTTGTCTCTAATACCATGGAAGTTATCCCTTGATGTCTTAACAGATGTCCTGCCATCCTGTCCTTTCTTCTTGTCAGTGTTTTCCGTATATTCCTTTCCTGGTAAATGGTCTGTAAAACCTCATCATTCCTTACCTTATCAGTCTACCTAATTTTCAACATTCTTTTTTAGCATCACTACTAAAAGATTCGATTCTCTTCTTTTCCCCTTTTCCCAAAGTGCATGCTCACTACCATACAGTATTTAACTCCAATCGTACAATCTCAGAAATTTATTCCTGAAATTAAGGCTTGTATTTGATACTAGTATACGTTTCTTGGCTGTGAATGCCGTTTTTGCTAGTGCTGACTGCTTTCTATGTCCTTGCTCCGTCTGTCACGGGTTGTTTTGCTCTACGGGTCGCAAAATTCCTTGCTTTCATATTTTTAGTGATAAACTGTTGTTAAACTTTTCGTTTTCTGTTTTCATCTACTTCCCATTACTTTCGCCTTTCTTCGATTTGCAGTCAAGAGACTATTCATTCTCTTCAGCAGATCCTGTAATTCTTCTTCACTTTCACTGACAGTAGCAATGTCCTCAGCGAATATTAACACTGATATCCTTTCACTTTGAATTTTAATCCCATTATTCCATTTCCGTCATTCGTTCTACGACGTATAGATAGAACAGTAATGGTCAATGGGAGGACTAACAGGATGTTAAAACCGCCATGCTCTCTCTTTTACATTTAAGCAGATGAACTGTTAAGTTTCACCTGATGTAAAAATGTTCTACGTTTCCTCGATATAGCAACAACTGGATCATAAATTCTCCCTCGCTGATACTGCAAAGGTATGAACTGCTAAGGTCCTCTCTCCAACAACTGGAGTATTAAGTACCACAGAAACTGTTAAAATGCAATAAAACATATCGCAACTTTTTCCTATACAAAGCACAATCCTCACTGTGAAATATTTTCAAAGTAACTGTTTACTATACGCTTTCAATTCAGCGTCTCTTGTATTCAAATAGATTAACGTACGAAGAGAAGCATTTATGCTGTCAGCTAGTGTAGAATTTGCGCTTGACTAACAGACTTATGTACAACCAGCATACGCACACTTATACCACAACTATTTTATTTTCCAGGCATCTGTAGCTGTTGAAAGGGATGATGTTAGGAAGAACTGCGCTAACAAGTGGTAAAAGTATTGTTTATTAAAACACAACAATTTTACCAGTTGTTAGCGGAATTATTCCTGACATCATACATTTACATATTAGTGTGAATCCTCCTCCTCATAAACTTTATGTTGCAACACATACTTGACAACGTAGTTTAACATGTTCCCATCATAAACCGAGTGTCTCCATGGCAATTCATATCACAGCATAGAAGTTGCATAAGTTGGTATTGATACGTTAACTTAAACGTAGCATCCCCAAAACAATGTACTAGTGGTGGAATTTCCCACAATTTTAAACTGAGCTCTTCAATTTGACAAGCAGCCAGTGACTGCAGGGGAAAACCCATTGACGGTCTTCGGTGTTATACTTAGTACATGCGATCTGATGATCATGGGGGTTATGTCAGTGAGCTGTGACTTAAGACTATAAGCAAAACGCAGGAAATCAAGCAACCATATAGGCTATGGCAGTACCCACAAGGTACACGATCTTGGATTCTATGCCCAGTGTCCCCAGGTCAGTCATCTTGGATTCTGATGTCTTGTGGCTGGAGAAAACTCGGTGGTACATGTTCGCCGTCTTGGATTTTACACTTAGCCCAAAAGACCTGTTAATCAAGCTGGCGAGGCCAGTATCACCAGCATGCATTCTAAGCTTGATATGATACAAGATGGGCCAATATCCTCAACTCTGCCATCTTGGACTCTATACTTAACACAACTGATCTACTTCCACAATCACTCGTATAGGGTTTATGAAATATCCCGTCAATGTACACTTAGGACAATTCGGCTGTTAGCATAAGTGAGCTGTGACGTCAGAGCGGGAGGAAAACACAGTGTTCTATATCCACCAACTTGGATTTGAGGTCAAGTTGGCTGTTGTGAATTTCCTGTTATTTTCCGATTTTATACGTATGACAATTTGCCCTGCGCTGTCGGACTGGTGTGTGGAAATGTGTGTTGGTATGTGGGGGGTGGGGGGGGGGGGGCAGGAGGAGGCAGGGGAATGTGGGGGGAGGGGGGAGAAATAGAAGTCTCTAAATATCTTATCTCTTAACGGTGTATGGTGGCTTATTCGATGACATTATCGGAAATTTGCCAACAATGCAGAATGGATCAGAACATCTACAGCTCCATTACAAATATATCCACATTATCTGCAGTGATGAATGATGAGTATTCGTTCGTGCTTTTAGAAACCGTTTGAAAAGAAATGCATATTTAGAAAAACTGGATTCACTTACCTTTCGGTTATCAGCAATCAAATAATTTCTCTGCAGATTTTTGCTTTTCTCTGTATGCTACCTATCACCCGTCACAATAGCATCTGGAATAATCAGTAGAAGCTCTGAAAATCATTCTACGTAATCTGTGGTATTCTGTCTCCATTTTTAGCCATAATATCTACTCCGCAAAGAAAACAAATTTTAATATCTAATTAGCAATGTTTATTTTATTCAGCTGCTCACCGTCAGGCGCAAGACACTTTACGAGGAGTCCTCTGACACGTTGGTAGAGATTATCACTACACGAGAATTATTCAGACTAGAGTTCTTGCTCAGTGGGATGGCTGGCAGAGGTACGTTCCGTAGCCATCTGTTATAACGAGTATAATTCACGCCTGCGTCTAAGTCTCGCGATAAATGGCGTAGTTAAAATAACACATCGCTGAGAACCTTTTCTCTCTTTCTCTCCTTTTTCAGCCACTACGGCTACATACAGAATTTATATAAGCTTGATGTGAAGTTTCCGCAATTCACTTTGTACTTTGGAATAAATATTGGTATAACATGCGTTGCGTGCTATTCCAGTTTTTGTCAGCACCTTTTTTATCCTTTCATAGTTCGTCTCTGAATATGTATGCTGTACATTCGCATATCTTTTGACCATACGTGACTAATAGAGAGAGCAAATAATAAGCGGTAAAACTCATACAAGTTATTTCTTCAACTAACCCATACGTCCAATGTGCGTAGAACCTTAGATATTGTTAAACAGGTCATTGAGGAGAAAATTTAATCGCCTTCTGGAGTAAGAAGGCAAGGTTCCTAAAAAAGTATAAAGTAAGCGATTAGGGCCTACACTACAATATCCATAAAAACTGAACTTGATTGCATGTGCACTAACGAAGTTTCCAGGCCTACAATAGTATCCCGCGAGCCCAAAAATTTGCAAGACTGTAATATTACAAAATTGAGGAATGGTTAATGGTGATTTTAATGCTTCAGGTGTTGTACAAAGTCTCGCCTCACTTGAGGGCAACACACAGAACGCTCATATAACAAATTGAAACTATCAGGAAAGTGTTCTCTGGAATGTCCAAGTCGCGCGTCACATTAGCCTGAATGTCGGTTATTGTCTTCAAAGTGTTCCCTTTATACGGATTTCTTCACTTTGGTTCGTATCATAACATCAAGCTTCGTCATCCTTAATATTTTTTTTCCACAGAAGAACTGTCAGTGTTATATATTTCAGTAAAGTCATAGCAGGTGTCGTAGAGTCTTTGTTCCTGACCGAAAGTTGAGGTGTGCTTGACAAACCCATATATAAGTGTGTGTGTGTATGTGTGCGTGTGTGTGTGGTGTGTGTGTGTGTGTGTGTGTGTGTGTGTGAATCTAACTTCTGCACCATTTCAGTGCAGCAATGTGTTGATTGTAAATAAGTATTGTAGTAGTTCTATTATATGTTTATTATCTCAGAAATAAAAAATAAAAAAAAAATATCTTAAATTCAGTACCTTTATGCGATCTTAGTAAATGAGTGTTTGTAAAATTATTCTTTCATAAAGTATTCATTAAAAAAATTACGATCATTCCACTTGGGTCCTGTGGAAGGTGCATTACCTTATTTGTTTCAGTTGTAAATATTTGTGGTGTATTATTCTTTCCCTGACATGTTCTACATCCTGGAGGACCTCCTCACTATGGTTATATTGGAATGAAAGTAAATCTTTAAGACCTCCCTCGGGCATGTGTGTGTGTGTGTGTGTGTGTGTGTGTGTGTGTGTGTTGTCCTTAGCGTAAGTTAGTTTAAGTTAGATTCAGTAGAGCACACACACACACACACACACACACACACACACACACACACACACACACACACACACATGCCCGAGGGAGGTCTTGAAGATTTACTTTCATTCCAATATATCCATAGTGAGGAGGTCCTCCAGGATGTAGAACATGTCAGGGAAAGAATAATACACCACAAATATTTACAACTGAAACAAATAAGGTAATGCACCTTTCACAGGACCCAAGTGGAATGATCGTAATTTTTTTAATGAATACTTTATGAAGCTCTTACACATATTCAATATGGTCCCGGTCACTCCCCAAGCGATGTCCATGGAGCCCTGAAGAAAGGCATTTGTGGCCGTCGATGTGCTTCGGACCAAGATGTGCATATTTTTCCGTGAAGACTCTGACTGTCTTGTCTCAAAAAACTGGACATTTGTGGTAAGATCTTATGGGAGCAAACTGCTGAGGTCATCGGTCCCTAATCCTTTTTTTTTTGTCATCAGTCTACTGACTGGTTTGATGCGGCCCGCCACGAATTCCTTTCCTGTGCTAACCTCTTCATCGCAGAGTAGCACTTACAACCTACGTCCTCAATTATTTGCTTGACGTATTCCACTCTCTGTCTTTGCCCTCTACAGCTCCCTCTAGTACCATGGAAGTCATTACCTCATGTCTTAGCAGATGTCCTATCGTCCTGTCCCTTCTACTTATCAGTGTTTTCCACATATTCCTTTACTCTCCGATTCTGCGTAGAACCTCCTCATTCCTTACCTTAGCAGTCCAACTAATTTTCAACATTCGTCTATAGCATCACATCTCAAATGCTTCGATTCTTTTCTGTTCCGGTTTTCCCACAGTCCATGTTTCACTACCATACATTGCTGTACTCCAGACGTACATCCTCAGAAATTTCTTCCTCAAATTAAGGCCGGTATTTGATATTAGTAGACTTCTCTTGGCCAGAAATGCCTTTTTTGCCATAGCGAGTCTGCTTTTGATGTCCTCCTTGCTCCGTCCGTCATTGGTTATTTTACTGCCTAGGTAGCACAATTCTTTAACTTCATTGACTTCGTGACCATCAATCCTAATGTTAAGTTTCTCGCTGTTCTCATTTCTACTACTTCTACTATTTCTACTACTTACCTTCGTCTTTCTCTGATTTACTCTCAAACCATACTGTGTACTCATTAGACTGTTCATTCCGTTCAGCAGATCATTTAATTCTTCTTCACTTTCACTCAGGATAGCAATGTCATCAGCGAATCGTATCATTGATATCCTTTCACCTTGTATTTTAATTCCACTCATGAACCTTCCTTTTATTTCCATCATTGCTTCCTCGATGTACAGATTGAAGAGTAGGGGCGAAAGGCTACAACCTTGTCTTACTCCCTTCTTAATACGAGAACATCGTGCTTGATCGTCCACTCTTATTATTCCCTCTTGGTTGTTGTACATATTGTATATGACCCGTCCCTCCCTATAGCTTACCCCTACTTTTTTCAGAATCTTGAACAGCTTGCACCATTTTATATTGTCGAACGCTTTTTCCAGGTCGACAAATCCTATGAACGTGACTTGATTTTTCTTTAGTCTTGCTTCCATCATTAGCAGTAACGCCAGAATTGCCTCTCTCGTGCCTTGACTTTTCCTAAAGCCAAACTGATCGTCACCTGTCGCTTTCTCAATTTTCTTTTCCATTCTTCTGTATATTATTCTTGTAAGCAGCTTCGATGTATGAGGTGTTAAGCTGATTGTGCGATAATTCTCGCAATTGTCAGCTCTTGCCGTCTTCGGAATTGTGTGGATGATGCTTTTGCGAAAGTCAGATGGTATGTCGCCAGACTCATATATTCTACACACCAACGTGAATAGTCGTTTTGTTGCCACTTCCCCTAATGATTTTAGAAATTCTGATGGAATGTTATCTATCCCTTCTGCCTTATCTGACCGTAAGTCCTCCAAAGCTCTTTTAAATTCCGATTCTAATACTGGATCCCCTGTCTCTTCTAACCTGTCTCCTCTGCATTTAACAGTGGAATTCCCGTTGCACTCTTAATGTCACCACCGTTGCTTTTAATGTCACCAAAGGTTGTTTTGACTTTCCTGTAGGCTGAGTCTGTCCTTCCGATATCATATCTTTTTCGGTGTCTTCACATTTTTCCTGCAGCCATTTCATCTTAGCCTCTCTGCACTTCCTATTTATTTCATTCCTCAGCGATTTGTATTTCTGTATTCCTGATTCTCCCGTAAGATGTTTGTACTTCCTCCTTTCATCAATCAACTGAACTATTTCTTCTTTTACCCATGGTTTCTTCGCAGCTACCTTCTTTGTACTTATGTTTTCCTTCCCAACTGCTGTGATGGCCCTTTTTAGAGACGCCCATTCCTCTTCAACTGTGTTGCCTACTGCGCTATTCCTTGTTGCTGTATCTATAGCGTTAAAGAACTTCTAACGTATTTCGTCATTCCTTAGAACTTCCGTATCCCACTTCTTAGCGTATTGACTCTTCCTGACTAATGTCTTGAACTTCAGCCTACTCTTCGTCACTACTATATTGTGATCTGAGTCTATATCTGCTCCTGGGTACGCCTTACAATCCAGTATCTGATTTCGGAATCTCTGTCTGACCATGGTGTAATCTAATTGAAATCTTCCCGTAACTCCCGGCCTTTTGCAAGTATACCTCCTCCTCTTGTGATTCTTGAACAGGGTATTCGCTATTACCAGATGAAATTTGTTAGAGAACTCAATTAGTCTTTCTCCTCTTTCATTCCTTATCTCAAGCCCATATTCTCCTGTAACCTTTTCTTCTACTCCTTCCCCTACAACTGCATTCCAGTCGCCCATGACTATTAGATTTTCGTCCTCCTTTACATACTGCATTACCCTTTCAATATCCACATATACTTTCTCTATCTGTTCATCTTCAGCTTGCGACGTCGGCATGTATACCTGAACTATCGTTGTCGGTGTTGGTCTGCTGTCGATTCTGATTAGAACAACCCAGTCACTGAACTGTTCCCAGTAACACACACTCTGCCCTACCTTCCTATTCATAACGAATCCTACACCTGTTATACCATTTTCCGCTGCTGTTGATATTACCCGATACTCATCTGACAAGAAATCCTTGTCTTCCTTCCACTTCACTTCACTGACCCCTACTATATCTAGATTGAGCCTTTGAATTTCCCTTTTCAGATTTTCTTGTTTCCCTATCACGTGCAAGCTTCTGACATTCCACGCTCCGACTCGTAGAACATTATCCTTTCGATGATTATTCAATCTTTTTCTCATGGTAACCTCCCCCTTGGCAGTCCCCTCCCGGAGATCCGAATTGGGGACTATTCCGAAATCTTTTGCCAATGGAGAGATCATCATGACACTTCTTCAACTACAGGCCACATGTCCTGTGGATACACGTTACGTGTCTTTAATGCAGTGGTTTCCATTGCCTTCTGCATCCTCATGTCGTTGATCATTGCTGATTCTTCCGCGTCTAGGGGCAATTTCCCACGCCTAGGACAAGATAGTGCCCTGAACCTCTATCCGCTCCTCCGCCCTCTTTGACAAGGCAGTTGGCAGAATGAGGCCGACTTCTTATGCCGTAAGTCTTCGGCCGCCAAAGCTGATTATTTATCAAAATTTTGGCAGTGGCAGGGATGGAACCCAGGACCGAAGACGTTTTCATTATGAATCAAAGACGTTATCCTTTTTTTTTCGTTTTTAATCTTTTTTTTAGACACTACCACTTTTTTTAAAAAAAATTACAAAATGCGTACGTAACACAAATAGGCATTTTTTTAATAGCCAGCTATCCTAGCCACTTTTTTAAACAAAAATGAGAAAAAAAAGTATTTTGAAAGGTATGCTTTTCTGCTTTTTTTTACTTTTATTTCATTTTATTTTTATACAAATGTATAAAAGGAAGGCCGTTCCTCTTCGGCTACATAAACAGAATAATAGGAAGTCGTCCCGTTACGACAAAGGATGCTCCATACTATAGCCCGCTGCGAATTTTTCGATGACTGTCTTCTCGTTGCTGTGTTGTTTCCGCTGTTTGTTCAAATCTCATAAAAAAAATGGAACTGGGAATAGGTGCTATGGTTATCATCTCATGTCATCGATAATCCAGCTGCGAGGCGGATTATGGAATGCGCTCCAAAGGAAATTAGAAAAATATTGCCTGTATGTTCATCTGTGTCAGTCACTTGGCATGTGGCACACAAGGGGGAAACAGCGAGGTGGATGCGATGTAGGCGGGACGGGCACAACTGTTTCCCATTAACAGTTACGTACCATGCAGACTGCACGTCAGTATCAAGGGTGGTGGCATTCACTGCCTGCCACACAGCGCGCCACTTTGTATTGGGGTGTTTGCTTTCAATCACATTCGGCGTCATGTTCATTTGCATAGCAGCATATATCGCCCTCGTCATCATCAAGCCTGTGGGTAGTAGTGCAGTGCGGATGTAGCTTAATTCAAGGAAGAATTGGCTAATGTAGAAGAAAGGTGCTGGGATGTCCGATATCATCACAGGGGGTGCGAGTGAGATTGGTCGTAAGGCTTCCAGTAAGAGACTTGTGAGGCACGTCGGACTTCGTCGCCACAGTTGCAGGTGACAGCTGACGAATAGGGCCTTTGCTCTGTTCTGAACATGACAAAGGCCTAAACCCCCTCTGCTCCTCGGGAGGGTTAGGGACTCGTAACGAATCTTAAATAACATGCCCGTATTAACAAAGGATCCCAAAACCGCCAACATGCGGTGAGCCAGGGTAGGTGGTATGGAGAGTATCTGTGCAAAATGGGGGATACGTGACGCCAAATAGACGTTAGCATATCGTGTCCGTTGCAGGAGGTCTAGATGTCTCAAACGGTGGTCACTTATTCCTGCTCTCATCTGATTCAATAAACGCCTGTAGTTAAGGGCTGTTGAACGTTTCATGTCAGATGTGAAATCAATGCCAAGACAGCGGATTGTGTCACTGAGTCGTATCGGTGCGACGTTCTCGTCGGGTAGGCCTCTGCCTATAGACAGAACGTGTGATTTGTGGAGATTGAGATGGCTCCCCGATGCCGCGCCGTAGGTCGCCACCCACGCCAGTGCTGCACGAACATCGTCATTATTGCGTAGAAGGAGTACCAGATCATCTGCATAGGCAGTTGTCGGAGGCCGCAGAGGAGTGGTTCCAAGACGAGGGCGTACAATATCGCCGAAAGAGGGCAGCCTTGTCGCATCGATCGCTGGATCTGTATCGGCGGCGTAAGACGGCCATTATATAACACCTTGGACGTCGCGCCGCGTAGGAGACGCATCAGTACATTAACTATGACGTCCGGATACCCCATGTGTCGCAGTACCTCCATCAAAAATGTGTGGTCGACTCTGTCAAAGGCCTGGCTAAAGTCGAGTGAGGCCAAAACTCCTGGCAGTTGGCGAGCTTTGGCTAGCGCGATCATATCTCTATATCGGCACAATGCAGTGCGAATATTATGGTCACCACCTAACGATGCCTGGTCCTGCGACACAACACATCGTACTGATCGCCTTAGGCGTGCCGCCAGAAGCCGGGTGAAAATCTTCAAGTCGCTGTTGAGTAAGGTCAAGGGCCGATAGTCACTGATCCTGGATCCGCCTCGTGGTTTGTGTATGGGCACTATCAGTCCTTCGAGGAAAGCCCCAGGTATCTGCGTCGTGGGAGACATAAGATCGCGGCAAATATCAGTCCACGCTGGTGCCAGCAATTGTTGGTACGTCCGGTAAAATTCCAGAGGAAGGCCATCAGGTCCCGGGGACTTATGAGCAGCCCCAGCCTGTATTGCTTCAATGATTTCCTCTTCCGTTACATCAGCAGTCAATTCCGCCGCCGCTGTCGGAGAGATCGAGCCATAAGTGAGTTGAGAGACTTCGGCGATCACCTCTGGGGGATGTCGATGTTCCGAGTACAGCATAGTGTAGTGAGCATGAAGGGCGTTTCCTATGTCGCGCTGGGTATCAAGGCGTCGTCCGTCTTCCGTCGTGATGGCTTGGATCAGTGTCCTGCGTCGGCGCCGTCGTTCTGCAATGACGTGGTACATAGACGGTTCCTCCTGTGCCACTCTGTCTTGAGTGCGCGCTCTGACAATCGCACCCTCAAGGTGGCAACGTGTTAATCTGATGATCTGTGCCTTGGCACGGTTCACCGTCACCTGCCGTGCAGGTGAGTACGGCAGTGTTGCACGTTCCCTTAAGATGCTGTAGTAAAAGTCCATGGTATGTCTCTTCCATGCTGCAACATCTCGGCCGTAGCCTATCAAGGTCTTCCGGATGGCTGGTTTGGCGCAGAGTAACCACCACGACAGTGTAGACCGGTAGGTGCCACACTGGCGGCTACAAGAGTCCCACGTGTTCTCTATAAGGCGGCGGCATTCCTGAGAAGCTAGGTGAGCGACGTTCAACTTCCAAGGACCACGGCTGTGCCATATCTTCTGGCGGCCGAGGGTAATAGCGCAGATGTAGGCGTCGTGGTCAGAAAAAGCTGTGGGCCAAACTTCGGCAGCTCTTGTCCCCACAGCTATGGAGCGCGAGAGGTAAATCCGGTCGATGCGGCTGGAGGAATGGCTGGTGTAGTGAGTGAATCCGGGCCGATCGCCACAAACATGTTCCCACGAGTCCACCAATTGAAGATTATTTATAATTGTCGTAAGTTCTGCGCATGGAGAATGATGTGGTAACTGATCCTTAGGTGCTTGGCTACAGTTGAAGTCCCCTCCCATTATCAAGGCGTCCTGACGGCCCATAAAGAGGGGCGTGATTGTATGAGCGAAAAAGGTGGATCGTTCGCGACGCCGACCAGATCCTGACGGTGCATAGATGTTAATAAGTTTGGCTCCTTGGATTGTAAGAGCCATGCCTCTGGCGTCAGGGAGATACTCGACGTCTTCTGCGGATATACCGTCGCGGAGGAGGATCGCCACCCCACTGCCATTGGCAGACGCATGTGAGACCCAAGTCTGGTAGCCATAGGGTCCCTTGAAGTCGGCGACATACACCTCTTGAAGGAGCGCAATGTCGATGTCTGCTGCGTTGAGTAGATCCTGTAGCATCGCTAGTTTATGTCGGGCACGTATGTTGTTGATGTTAATCGTCGCTAGACGGTATGTTTGGTCAGCCAGGTCGGCAACTGGGTTGTGTAGGAGGCCAGGTGTGGGCGGCAGGGGCGGCCCCACAGAGGCTGACGATACAGCCGTAGTCACTGTTGTTGGCTGGTGCTGGGTGCAGCCGAGGGAGCATCTCTGCCTTCGGCATCCTCCTGGTGCTGTGGCTCATCCTCGACATCATCCGCCCAAGAATCAGATGCAGCTATTGGTAACTGTTGATTAGTGCTGTCAGTAGAGTGCTTGCGCTTATGTTCAGTAGCAGAAGTGATGTTGTCAGACCGAGGCTCAGAAATTGTATCCGCCGTAGCATCGTGATGGGAAGGTTGAGTTGCGGTGGTAGAGTCCTGAGCGTCGTCCGACGCCGGATATTCGTCTGGGTCGCACATCCGAAGCAGGCAATCATCGGACGGTGTATGGCGCCGTTTCTTGCGTTTTCGAGGGGACCGTTGTTTCCGGACATGTTGTCCTGTGTCAGAGTGCGGGCGACAATCATCTGATGCGGTCTCCATTGGTAGGAAGGCAGAGGTCGGGACAATTTTAGTTTCTACTTCCATCTTCTCTTTAGGCACAGTTGATCACCGTCTTGAGGCAAGTCTGCCGAAGGCGTCGTAGAGGGGGATATTCTGTCCGCCACACGGTCATCGACCACTGACTGCAATATGGTGCTACGATCCTGGGCAGGAACAGCTGTTGCGGTTGCAGCCGCTGCATACGTGATGGGGAGTGAAGTAGGCGTCGCCGGGGATGGAACTTCACCAACCGGTGTCTGAGTCAGTCGACGTTGAATGCATGCCGATCGGACATGTCCTTCCTGGCCACAGCCGGCGCAAGTACGGGGCTGTCCGTCGTACATGACAATGGCTCTGCAGCCGCCAATTACAAGATAGGATGGCACATGCTTCGTCATTTCAATCTTAATTTGTCTCACTCCATTTAAGACGGGGTACGTCTCAAACGTTTGCCATTTTTCAGCCAAGTGGCTTAGCACGTTGCCGTACGGTTTGAAAGCTGTCATCACAACATCTGGCGGGACTTCGAATGGCAGCTCGAAGACCCTCAGAGTGCGAAGGCCTAATCCAGCGTGGTCGATCGTGACAGTTCCTATGTGACCATCAGAATGCTTAAATTTAAGTCCATGAGCGTGTCGGCACACAACATCAGTGCACGCCTTTTCATTGATCATTTTTATGTAGACGACACTTTGTGTTATAGAAAAGTGGATCCCAATGATGTCTTGAGGTGCAATATGCAGTTCTTCTCGGATGAAACGTTCAACGTCAAGTGCTCGAGGTCTTGCGTAGTCCGCTTGAAATGTGATCTTAATTGTGGACTTGCGATACGAGTGCGCCATGGCACTACCGAGACACGGACGCGTGACACTCGCCGCAGCGGGAGGTAAACAGTAAACACTGGCGCGCCCGGTGCGCTAACAGGGGGACGCAGGCGCGGCGACCTCGCCCCACCGCTGCTAACAGCGGACTGAATCCTTAGACCACGGATCATATACGTATCTTATTCTAACCTAAACTAAATTACTAAGGACAACTTACACACAAACCCATGCCCGAGGGAGGACTAGAGACTTCGATCGGGGGGTGGGGGGGGGGGGGGGGGAGTATCGCGGACCGTGACAAGGTGTCTCAGGCCGTGCGGCTACACCACGCGGCTGTCTTGTCTCACAGTGGACTAGAAGTATTAATAGTTATGAGTATTACTGTTGTAGTTATGGCTAGGTGTTGTGTGATGTCCTTAGTTAGGTTTAAGTAGTTCTAAGATCTAGGGGACTGATGAACATATATGTTAAGTCCCATAGTGCTCAGAGCCATTTGAACCATTTTTTTTAATTACTGTTGTAGTAATAAACAGTTTGCTTACTTTATACTGCATCTGCCTCTTTTCATTTTACTGACTATTATTAAACTATCAATATTGCATTGGCCCTTAAGGAAAGTTCTACTTCTAGAAATTTTGTTTGCCCCTATTCGGCAACAGAGAGAAACATTTATCTACATGTCGTTGCGTTGGCACCACATGGAAAGGGATAACCATAGAGTTAAAGAGGTCCTCGGCCCCACCGAAAACCAGTAACAGGGGCTGATCAGTACCGCCTATAAGCAAGTTTGGAACCGTGCACTATGTATTTAGTCGTGAAGCTTAGTGCACAAAATATGAAACTTCTGCAGATAATGCGATACGTCTCATCTGTTGCGCGATTGTTTTTAATTAGTGTTTGGTTCATTTACTGTGATTTATTCGCTTCTTATTAGCATGAACGTTGGCGAAGTTGTCTGTTGCCATGTTAGTTAACAGAACGCGCTAACCTTTCACCTAGGAATCAGACCTGTAGAGTCCAGCATTGTTATTAATTCAGTCTTATCGTCAGAACGTGGTATCGATGGGCATCAGAGTTGACTCCACTCAGCATGACCTACTAACTGCTAACACTTTTTCTTACTCGGAACTGTTTCCTTTGTTTCCTACGCAAGCAAGGTGGTTACTTTGTTAGCTTTCATTTCGGTATTCCGTTTGAACCTTCTTTGGGTTGGAGTAAGCAAACCTCTGTATCTCTTTCATGCAATTTCAATTTAAATAATTTTTCTATCTAACAGGGAAACTGATAGTCCGATATTGTGGATTAACGGTTATATAGTGGAAAGGCTGTATAAAATTTCATTTGTGTTGAAGAACGTAAAATCCTCCTTACTAATTCTTGTCTGTAATTGTTGGAGCTGTCCAGATACATTCATACAGTAAGTTTCGTCAGAAAAACATGCGGTGCGACGAGAAGTGCGATACTGCTGTTACTGTGACAAGAGAATTTCGCTTGAGGTAAGATATTACTTATCTGAGAGTATGGAAGGAAGGTACAATTACCGAAAGATTAACCCCAAGTGTCACACACTGGTCACGCATTCAGAAAGACGGTGATATACATCCTTGCCCGGGTAGACGTATTCAGAGTTCCCGCTATTTCCCTAAAATGCTTTAGGCAAATGCTGTGATGGTTCCTCTGTGAAGGAAACGGCAAAGCTGCTGCTTTGCCTCTAACGAGGTGATCGTCGAGACGATGTTAGACGCTTATTTTCCTTTTCACATAAATTGTTTGTTCACGACCATGAAACGCCAGAAATACTCATTGCCAATGGTCGGTTTCTCATTCGAAAATACTTTCTTTTGAATTAATAATAACTTAAGATTGGAAAACTGAAGCTTCGATTACATTCCCAATCTTAGACAAACATCTGTTTCAATTTAAATTTCCCTGTTTAACTTACTATGATGGTTACTGGTTAGAATGTTACTCACAGTGAATAGGAATCAGCTAAGTGAAAACTTTGAATCACATCGTTGATTTCACACCAATACGGCATCTTGCGTTCACCGAGGAAGATGTTGCGCTAACGGGGTCGACGTACAGTAAACGTGAACCTTAGCCTTGTGCCTAATGACCTCTCAACCGACGCGACGCTAGCAACCTCACGTTGCTACCTTCATCTTGCAACTCTGTGATTTGTCTTAGTCGCGCAATCAGTACTGAATGGCATCATTACACTCGTTTATCTTCATAATCAGTACACAATTCTGCACATCAGGATCAGTTTTAGATTGTGTGACTGTGACCAAGGTTCAACCTCTACGCCTTTGGGATGTGGCTCGCGCTTCATACCACAGGCAATTCGCTTCTACCTTACTCGACATACACTGTCGGCTCTACTGCATTTGCTTCTCGACCTAGCAGTATAAATGCTTTCACTTTAAACTGTTTCACAGGTATTATTTATACCTTGCTCAAAACACACAAACTTCATGTAAAAAATATAAACACAAGTATACATACTGGCATGTATTCTCAGAGGCTCCATTAATAAGTGCCACAGTACAAAATGTAATGTCTGGCATACAAACTTGGGATTCTTTTCTCGCGCTTCTATCTTTTTCTACTTTGGGTTTACGAAAAATACCAACTTTTCCTGTGGTTCGAAGTAAAAGTAAACTGTACATTTGCCTGGCAGGTAAGCCATTTCAAAGATCTGAGAAAGGCAACACTGTACAATCTGCAAGAAAATCATTCTCGAGTTAATGACGGGCTTACCTTATATATTAATTGCTAGAACATCACTGAGTACGTCTAAAAATCGCTTCTCAGTAGTGAACCGTGCACCTCAGATGTTCAGTCCCATAGTGTTTGGAGCCATTTGAACCATTTGAAAATTCGAAACATTGTAGAATACGTTTGGCAGCTATGTAGCCATTTATTTCCTGGGGTGGTGCTGAATTATCCCTCCAAATTTACTCGCTAATAACAGTACTTTGATATTTCGATAAACACCCCGAATGATTGTCACATAAGCCGTGACATAAAGATGGAAAATTCATGTTTTTGAATCCAGAAAGCTCTACGCAACAGAAACTGCAGATCATTTTGTCATTTTCATTGGGGCTGTTAGCCTGGGTTGCTGCCAGCGTAGTGAAAGGTGCTTGCTACTGGTAGGGAGGTCTGGTTTGTTTTCGGTTCTAATCTCGATGGAGGCAGATAGACTATCAGTAAAGCAATTTTAAGAAATTCTCGTGCGTTCAATATGTTTTATTGCTACCATTATTCTGTACCGAAGACCTGTGGACCAATATGTTTTATTGCTACCATTCATCTGTACCGACGCCCTGTGGATGTCAATATGAACCTCTAGTATAATTTTGTACCTGTTATGCCTACTTTTTTCGCTTCTGTCAGAAACTGAATTGACTGAGGTGTGGGATTGAATGATTTTTAACTGAATTTCGTTATGAATCTTCACGCATTGTTGAATTTTCACAGTTTCATGGTAGTTCAGAAACGGTAATCCAGTATGACTGGTCGGAAAGTTGACACAGACCTTTTTGCGGCCGAATGCGCATAATATTTTGCTAATTTTATCGATCTGGGGTACTTTATCTTTAAACAGTTATGTTATCTCGATTAGCTGAAATTCATTTTTATTAGTACAGTTCATACTAATCTGCGTTCCTTCTTTCATTTATATCTTATAATTACGTGTTGTGTTTAACACACTAATCAGCATTAATATAGTCTTACACATGATTGAAAAAGTCTGAGAAAGTTTCACGCCTGTGCATAGTATGATGGTATCACTTCGTCACCTTGCCTGTTATGCTATGTAGCAGACTTCAAAGCTGTGCGGATCAGCATAACGAAAATGAGAGGGGTCTCGCTTGTTTTTTTCACGACTGTACATTCTAGTATTTGTTTGCTCCTATCAATTCACTTCACCGATGTTCGTTCTAAGTTAATTGTTACTTAATGCCGAAGCAGATGTCCCCTCTCCTAGTAAGTGTCTTTATTACACTTATCTCATTCATAAATTTTTTCAGTACTTCGTTCCGTACTTTATCTGTTCACATGATTTTTAACATTCTCCAAGTTCATTTCCATCTCAACGTCTGATACGAGTAGATACCATTTCTTCAAGAAACATTTTATCGTCTGCTCCATTCAACCTTTGGTGGCTTCCTTCTTTCAACTATTCAGCATTTACTTTCCAGCTAAAATGTTTCAGTTCTTGCTTTACTGCGTTGTTTTCAGGTACGAAGTTAAGAAAACCAATATTCTCCTGCCTATTTCTCACCATCACTGTAGTCTTTATTTTGTGTATCCCTAAGCCATACTCTACGCTACGCAAGCTCACTGGGCAAAAAATTTTTAAATCTCTAGACACATCAGGCTGATAGCATGTAACATCACTTATAGCGTCGAGGAAGAGGAAGAGGGTCCACAACTTTTTTCATATACACCACGTCTAGGTGGCGTGACTCACGTTTAGATATTTTCGAGCCACTAAATTACTAGGATACTGACACCTACGTATCACCAGCTGTTCACAATAGTCCCAGACATTTCCTACGGCATTAAGATCGAGTGCTTTAGCGAACGAGTGTCAGTACGACAGGGCGTCTGAATGTGCGAACGAGAAACATACTCGTGCAGCACTAAAAAACTGACTGCTGTCTTCATGGTTGAAATGGCTCTAAGCACTATGGGACTTAACAGCTATTGTCATCAGTCCCCTAGAACTTAGAACTACTCAAACCTAACTAACCTAAGGACATCACACAACACCCAGTCATCACGAGGCAGAGAAAATCCCTAAGAACGCCGGGAATCGAACCCGGGAACCCGGGTGCGGGAAGCGAGAACGCTACCGCACGACCACGAGCTGCGGACGTTCTCTTCTTGGGAGACCGGAGTGTCCACAGCATATTCATCATGAAGATGTTTAAGAAAGTGCAATCTTTTATTACCGAGCATCTTGGTTTATGAACACGCTAAGCTGATTGAGTAAGCCTAGTATGTGGGGGGAAAAATCACAGAATAACGTTGTACCTGACCTAATAGCCCTCGCATAACTCGCATTAAACGCCTCATAGGACCGTCAAAACTGAGGTTCTTCGGCCGAATGAAGACGTGAAGATCTATATTCCTCTTGGAGAAATGTCAGTTTAGGGCCGTTTACGTCGAAATGTTCACTCGAAAGCTGATTTGGACCTTCTTTTACTGACGCCAGCTACTTCTTGTTGTGTTTGACATCATTATTAATGGCAGGGCTTGAAATTTCTCAGTTGTCCTTGTCAGGATCTACATCAGTGGAAATCAGAATCAAGACATGGATATTTCCCGAATGAAATCTTCACTCAGCAGCGGAGTGTGCGCTGAGATGAATCTTTCTGGGATATTAAAACTGTGTGCCGGAGCGAGACTCGAACTCCAGACCTTTGTCTTTCGCGGGGAATGGCTGTACCACTGACTTAAGTAGGCGCAGCATTACTGCCACCAGTAACTTGCCTCCTACCTTCCACACTGCACAAAACTTCTCCTGCGAAACTTGCAGGAGCTTAGGTAGCTCAGTGGTTGTTGCCCGCTTGGTAGCACATCGTGTTGTCTGCCCTTCATAATAAAAAAACTGAATCAGGTATTCCACGGTGAACCTGATGTGGTGTCGTGTGAGGTCTGCCCAGACGAAATGATGAAGAAGAAAGCGGCGTAACGTTTGGCATAGAACAGAAAGGTTGCACGATCAAATCCCGGCCGCGACAAAAGAAAAGTGGTAAAGCACTCGCCCGGAAAATTCAAAGGTCTCGAGTTCGACGCTCTGTGTGGCATTTGGTTTTCATCTGACAGTAAGTTTCATATCAGACCACATTCCACTGCAGAGTGAAATTTCGTTCTGGAAGCATCCCGCAATATCCTTTCGTCCAAGAATGCGTCTCTCAAGTTCCACAGGAGAACTTCTGTGAAGTTTGGAAGGTAGGAGTAGAGGTACTAATGGAATTAAAACTGTGAGGACTGTAACGGTCGTTCTTGGGTAGTTCAGCAGTGGAGCAAAAGGGAAAAAAAGGAAAAATTCCGAATTCACATCTCGGTCCGGCATCCAGTTTTAATCTGCATGGAAGTTTCACATGAATATTTATTCGAAAATTACCATTGTCAGTTGGAATAGTTGTGCACAGTGCATATGTAATAGTATCAGATCACGTGTACCGACAAATGCATCAAATCGTATAGCATTTGATCTCAGTAGTAGAGTGTAGTGGGTGATCATTTTAACTAAAGACATCAAAACATCTCTGAAAGTAGATTTCGCAATTAAAATTATAATTACACATTTGTTTGCCTCGGAGAGAGACATCCAATGATACCACACTCGACCGCCTACTCCGCACCGTGCGTAGATGGTGGGGGGTAACTGAAATTTTCGATGGGAGCTCCCGATTTTTTGCTGCAGATTACGATTTTACGGCAAAGCCTTCATAAATTTTATCTGAAGCAGCTTCGTTTACTCACAGATGGCTCTGTCATCGGAGGAACAGAAATGGGTACAGAAATGGGTACACAGTCATAATTTATGACGTGCTACTAAATTTCTATTGAATATACAATGGTTCAAATGGTTAAAATGGCTCTGAGCACTATGGGACTTAACATCTAAGGTCATCAGTCCCCTAGAACTTAGAACTACTTAAACCTAACAAACCTAAGGACATCACACAACACCCAGTCATCACGAGGCAGAGAAAATCCCTGACCCCGCCGGGAATCGAACCCGGGAACCCGGGCGCGGGAAGCGAGAACGCTACCGCACGACCACGAGCTGCGGACGAATATCCAATGAATGTGGGACTCCACCTCCATGCTGCGAGGGTAGGCAGGCCAGTTTTTCCACTTGGATACCCCATTCGCAATGTTGGACTTCCGACATTCCTAACAGGGGATTACCCGACGCGCCTCTGTGGCCGTGGCTCGAGGCGAACGCTACTCTACATTTCGAAACAGAGTAAGCATTTAAATGTAGTACCGCCGACTTCAGTACATTTATTTATTTATTTTATTTATTTATTTATTTATTTATTTAACCTGATCAGATTAGGGCCATCAGGCCCTCTCTTACATCAGACCAGTGTTCCACACATGCATCATTTCACACATCAGAGTTGCGTCATGACCATAGTTTAAATGAGAAAATTAGCTTACTCTAGTGACAATATGAATCAAGAGTAGTGACTAAGACCTAATAAAATAAATGCGGCAGTATTTTTACAACAGGTGCTATACCCACAGATTATGGTAAAAGCAATAATAACAGTAGAAAAAAATGTAATGATAAACATGAATAAGATCTAATAAAGTAAATGCTGGCAGTATATTTACAACAGGTGCTCCGCTTGCTAATGATCCTACGCTGGACAGAAGTTTACCAGCGGGAATGTCAGCACAGGCGTTCCTGATGCGGTCGACCATGTCTCCATGGCCTGTTGGCACTTGCTGGTACACTTTACCTTTTAAATATTCCCAGCGAAAGAAAGCCGGTGACATTAAATCTGGCGACCTAGCATACCAATTAATAGGGCAACCTCTGCTGATCTCTCGCGCTTCAGTTAGGTAATGCTGTGGGCAACCGTCATGTTGAAACTACATACGTTTTTTTTTCCCGTAATGCAACACCATACGTTAACCGACAAAGTGCGTTTATGGTCAACTTGTGTAACCGGTGGGGATCCTCTACATTCCTATAATGTGCGATTAACGGTACCATGGTTAGTGAATACACACGCAATGGAAAATAATACTGGGCAAAGAAAGTGGGGGTCGTTTGGATTTGTAGACTTGCCCATTCACAAAATACTACCGGTTACAGAAATCGGCACCATGAAGTTCTTGATGCAGTGACATGTGATATGGGTGATACTTAAGAAGATGCAGTGTTGTGACAAGATTACCTACGGACATATCGGAATGACGGTGTAATTGCCGGGTGCTTATCCGTAAGTTGTGGTGCATTCCTCTAGTACAGAATTTTCATTAGCTTCTCCTGTAACACGTTTGCTTCGTTTCTGTTTGTCGGTCTGTACTCTGCTATCGACACTGGGCATCTGGAATTGCTGCAATCTAATCCGAAACGTTCTGCTGCAAACTATGAAGCTTGTTGCGATACGACTGAGACTTAAGGGCTCCCCACACGAAGTAATCGCACACTGACAGATCAGATGACCTGAGTGGCCAGCTAAGGCCGCGACCAGACTGACCTCTGTTAACAACTCTGTGAGGTGTGTAGCTTGGATACATGTGCTCCAGGGTTCGGCTAACAGCACGGGCAGTTGCTCCATCTTATTGGAAGTAACTGCAGGTCTTCTGTTGTTCCGTTGTATGCATACTTTCGAGTCCAATGGTGTCCACTCGTACTGGCCACTTTTGCTTGCCCGATCCTGTAGAAATATTGGAGAATCCGCCTAGATACATTGGGTACCTTCATTCACGGTATGATGATGATGATGATGGGAACGTTCAAAAACGATAGCCTCTTTCTGCCATGTGACGTTCCCACATCGACCCATTTATGGCACTGACCAACTGGCACATCCACAGTACTGCAGTAACTCGTCCTCCATCATATGTGAAGGGTCACGTGAGCGTATGGTACCATTTCTACAGCATCTAAAGCACCCCAAAGCGAGCAATGAGCTCATTTTAGGGGTTTACAAATATTTTGTGCTATGAGCTTCTAATCTTCATTATTTCAGTCTGAAGTCTTCCATGCATCAGATCAGATGGGTGAACTTTAGGATTGATATGTTTCTCCAGTACTTCTATTCTTCTTCCTAAATATTTTATTAATTCTTGTCATGCGTCTTTGACATATAAGCTGAATACATCTGCATCTCTCCTCTTATACACTTCTCAACACGAACTTCTTTTTATTGACATCATATTACTTCCAAATATGTTTTGTAGATGTTGCTCGACATTCATCCATCTTTATACTAATCTGAAAATTATTACCGGTATGTAGCACCTGATATTGTCAGAGGCGTACCTTGGGTTCAGCAGTACTAGGAAGGTATCATGATTTATCTTCAATAAATAAAAGCAACATCAGAATTGATTCACTGATAGCTTTCCCCTTCCTAAAAGCACACTGAGCTTCGTCCAGTGAGTAATAGTTACATATTCCTAATATGATACGTTTGGGATCTCGCTAACGGGTCCTTTATTGTATTTATGAGCGTCATAGATGGTGGTGGCAGTTTTGGGAGGAGATGGGGGGCGTTAGTGTACAGTGCAGCATAAATGATGTTTGACTTGATAGGGAGAAGAAACTCATAATTTAAACATGATGATACAGTGTTTTTTAATTATTTGTAAGTCATGACTGTCACTGACAACAACATGAATCGCAGATTGAATCCCTACGTAGGCAATACTGTTATGATACTTTGAGAGTCAGTTAAACGTTTTGATTTATGAAACAGCTGAGGACGCTATCTGTGACTTTCTCAGCTAGCTTTGCAGTGTGCTACAGTATCAGTCGACTTCTAGGCACTTTGACTACAACTTCAGCCAAAAAATGCTTACTGATAATGTTTGCAATGAGTGCATAAATTACTGCCTGCCTAGGTGGACAAAGAGATCATTCTTGAACTGACAGTAACATTATCTATCCAGTTACTTAAGAACTTTTGCGTCACATTCATCAGTGATTTCTCTACCCATTATGAGTCATTTGGTAATTGAATCCTTTTCACTTGTTAACTGCATATATGCACTATGAGTTGGTGCAGAAATTTATTACACTCAATGACTTTTACGTTATGTTTTGACCATTATTTATTCACTTACTTTGTGTTACTGGTGACAACTTTCGCCATTTTCAAAGGCCAACGATTTGTAAGATGGCAATATTTTAACACCAAAAATGTAATATTATATTCTTTTAGATTTATGTTTATACTAAGTTATTGTTTATGATACACACTCCAATTATTAATCATTTCATTGGCTGATACTTTCTAGCAATAAGTACTATCATTTTCTCTATTACTACATGTCTGAGAGTTAATTAGAGCTGATCACTGACAGAAAGGGCAAAGTGAGCCATAAAGCCTTCAGAAGCCACTATCGGCTAGAGAGGGGCTGGGAAAAATCTTGTCATGCTCTGCTGGGGCGGACATTTACAGCCCTGAGAGAGAGCAGAGCGCGGAAGCGAAAGTTTATAACGCTGGAGATAGCAGAGAGACGGCAGAACCGCTGTAGCATGGACAGAGCAGGCTGAAGTTTGCTCTCTAGTGAGACGGAAAAAAATAGCATACCTGGAGAAAGAGCGTTGGTGGTAGAACAACATGGAAAGAATTCTTTTAGCGGAAGTTGTAATGTGTTACGCAAATCCAACACCTTCCATGAAAACCATGACATGATAAGCAAATCCAGTAGTATGTCACATAGCTCCGAATAAATAGTGACATTAAATTAACCAAAATATTACGAGTAATGAGTGAGCAAATGGAATACCACAGACTAACTCAAGAATGCCTAAATGCCTGTCATGCCTTCCCACCGTGAGACAGACGCAGTTCCGAGGGGAGGGGGGAGGAACGCGAACAGAAGCCGAGAGCAGAACCGTATTAAGCTAGAAGGGCCTACGATAAGGGACGGACTGGACACCCACGTCGCCCGCTAACCACTAGGACAACGCCAGCTGCAAGTTTTAGCGTGAGACTTTTTCGCGTCTCTGTTACGTTGCAAACTTTAAAAACATTGCCCCACCACGAAACATATAACGTTTTTGTAGGCAGAGCTTAAGGTTAACATTGAGACCCTGATTGGTCGGATGAAAATACAGTCAGATAGTTTTTTTTAAAACCAACTTCGGTAAGTAGTAGTAAGGAGAAGTTAGGAGAAGTTAGTTTAGTTCCGAGACGGCGAGCTGGATGGCTGCTGCGCCGGCCGCTGCCGCCCTGAAGCTGCCAAAGCAACGACAAGGTAATGAACGCGCGAGATGCCGCGTAACAGCGCATAAAACTTTACTCAGAACTACAGAAGTCTCATCTGTTACACCTCCTTTTTTCGTAATACTAGTGTCGATCGTCAATTAAAGCTCATGGTGTTCACATTTGCCACTTGAAGTAAAAATCTGAAACGCGATGATTTTTCTGTCATATAGTTATTGAGAAGCCACATCAGCTCTGTAATTTACAACAAGTTAGATAAGTATTTAAAGATAATTGAGGGTAACTGTAGACCATTTTGAAAGTTTTCTCTTTTGTGAAACTTAATTTAATCCTAGATTATAGATGTGATATGGCACAGGTCATCCTTCGATCCATTGTAGAACTTGGAAACCCATTCAGGGAATATTAGTTCACAGTTTTGTTGAACGCAGTTGGTTTTTACCATCCTGTGTTAAAACACTTCCTTTTATCAATAGTGCAATTTATAAACAATGTTTTGTGAGTAGAATAAAATTTCCAACGGTAAACTTAACTGCTTTTTCGACGTTATTTTACCAGCTAACTAGAAATATGGAGGCCTTGAACCCCTTCCACTAAATTTAGTATTAAGATTCTTTTACAGGGAGTGCAGTGGAGCAGACGCTGAAATCATTAAGTATTTGGTTATATCATCGCTAGTCTCACTGAAATCTTCTGAATTCTGCATGTCATGTGTGGTCTGGCGTCTCCTTACCAGCAACAGGACCCAGGTTCAAACTAGTCAATTCCCTAAAAAACACACTCATTGGGAGACACAATATAGAACAAACAGACACCACTCAGAATGTTAGAAAATGGCGACCCTGCCAGGATGTTAAATACCATGATTGAAGGTCGACCACATGCCTAACTATGTCAGATAAATAACTGTTGAAAAATTTTCGTAGTAATAAATTTTTTCTTAAAGTTATAGATAGTTGAAAACAGAAGCTGCATCGATAGATAGTAAGAAAGTATTCAATAAATAGTGAGACAATGAAGCAGAGACAGCAGCATAATTAAGTTATGAATTTTAATATTGTTAGAATTAAGTTTTCTCTCTAATGCAAGCGCACAGTTGGCGGATACATCGTTGAGAAGTTGGTTCTGACCCAACAAGTAAGTGAATTGTTTGTCTAGTCATGTGAACAAAAAGTTTATGAAACACGTGAGATCGTATGACCACGTGTTGACTCGGAGTAGGGCGTGTGAATTGCTTTGAAAACAGAAAATAAGGGATTTAGAAAGATTAGCAATGGCAAATCGAAACCTTGATCGAATTAAGGTAGAGACCCAGCATGAAACTGGACAGAGAATAGAGGACAGTACAACAGACGATGCAGTATCGCGAGAAATAGGACAGGTAACGCACAATAACGAGGATAATGTACGCCAAGGCACAGAAAACCTAGGTCAGCATACGACAGAGGAGCAGAAAAGTAGTGAGAAAGTCGATGAGGATTCTAACTTGCGTTTTGAATACGTAGAACTCATAGTACAAGTAATCATAGCTCCCTCACCACAGAGTACAAGGAATGCGAGCAGAAACGTCTCACTGCACAGTTCAATGAAACCGGTTGCAAACCAACAATTGGGCGAAAACACAGAGCGTAGGACGTCGGAAGAAAACACAATAGGATCCACCAATCTGGCAGAATTATTACAATTAATGACGGAAACCATGACAAGACAAAATAAAGAAATTGCGAACCAAATTAAAATTCAGAATGCAGAAATGACGAAACAAAATGCAGAAACCACGAGACAAATGCGTGAGATTAAAGAACAAAAAAAAATTCAGTTACACCTAAGTCATATCGAAGACGAGACAAAAGAATCTCGAGAAGTGATAGGAAACTTAATAACAGGTCACAATCAATTGAGAACAGGCATTGACAAGGTACAAGTGGACGTAGAAACATTGCGTTATGACATTCAGGACGAGATCAAGACATTACGTAACAACACCCAGGGAGAAGTCAAGAAACTAGAGAAACAGATAAACGAAATTACCAGACAAGCAGCAGGTAGAGCGCGTGAAATTGTTGAAAACAGTGTGTTACACAAACGTTTCACAAAAGCAGCACTGAAAAGATATGATAACCACATAGTCAAAATCGATGCGCAAACGAAGCGACAATTTCAGAAATTGCGAACAGAGTTGTTGCAAACGATTGAAGAGCGTAGTGAACAGGATCGAACAAGCACGGAATCTAAAACCACATCCGTATCTGTAACAGCACCGGAAAAACAAGCAGTTAACGAAGATATTACGTATTTGCGATTCCAATCACAAGCGTAAAGTAACATACGTGAAATTAGACAGCCTGCAGAGCACAAACACGTTTCGAAATTCTTGATGAAGAAATGTCATCACAAACACATGCGGAACCACAAATGTATGTTTCAAGACAGTTTGGATCGTGCAATGAAGCAGCAAGGCTAGCCAGACAAGATACCAAACCAATACGTGACAATGGAAAGCCAGGTCGCGAAGAGTACAGCGCAATGCATTCAGCTACACGTTCACAACCGACGGAAGAAAATTATTGCGTACCACTCCAACGATTACGCAAGGGTAGGTGAAAGTTACAGAGGACAATATCCAATGGATCTACCACAACAGGAAAGAACGACGGGAGAAATGATCAGAAACAAAAGTGACGAAGAATCGCGATTTTCATAGGGAACTATGACGAAGTACAAGTACGATCATTTCCTCACAGTCAGAAAATTTCAACACTTTCGAGAAGGAAACTCATTATATCCACGAACTTTTATTTATCAATTCCGTGCCGGCCGCGGTGGTCTCTCGGTTCTAGGTGCGCAGTCCGGAACCATGTGACTGCTACGGTCGCAGGTTCGTATCCTGCCTCGGGCATGGATGTGCGTGATGTCCTTAGGTTATTTATGTTTAAGTAGTTCTACGTTCCAGGGGACTAATGACCACAGCAGTTGAGTCCCATAGTGCTCAGAGCCATTTGAACCATTTTTTAAATTCCGAGTAGGATTACCAGAACACTGGACCTAGCACACAAATTAGACTTTATATGTGCACACATGTCAGGAACAGTCGCAAAAACCATGCAGAATGTTGCAGCGACATGCCGATCGTACGAAGATTTCAGAGAGAAGTTTCTCTCACGATATTGGTCTAGCGAAGCACAGAACAGACTGAAGTACGAATTATTATAGAACCCATATTTTGAAAATTCAGGATAGAAGAGTCCCGTGAAATTTTTCGAATTAATGGCAAAGAAAAATCAATGCTTATATGTACCACACAGTGACAGAGAGTTGATTAAATTACGCGCGATGAAGCTACCATTGAAATACCAGCAATCATTAGTAGGTCGCAGAGGCAATGACTTCGAAGCATTTAAAGGTATTGTAAGGGAACTTGAGTTCATATTTTCGGAAGATGACACATGAAAAAGACGAAGCGCACGTGAAAACTAAAGCAAAAAGCAGTGGAATCCACAAGACACAGTACGAAGAAACAATAATTACGAACCTTGTGATAACTTCGAACCAAGAAACGACAACAGATTTCAACAAAGAACCAGTTATGGATTTAGAGGAGAATATGGCAATAACTATAATTCACCTGGGAACGGCAACAACTATTACAGAGGGAATAACGACAACCAGAACGGGTACTGGAGAACCAATAGACCGACAAATTATCAACAAAGAAACCGCTATCAAAAAGCTGAACAAGAAAAGCGAATACAGATAGAAGAGGTGGAGGTAAGACCACCCAACCCCGATAAACGTTCGAATTGACAGCTAAGTGCCCATGCCATAAAGAATGGCGTACCGATCCAGGACAATTGCAACACCTTGAACAGAGAAGTAAAAATCTTACCACGAGAAGAGAAGAAGGAAGAAACAAATCTGCAGGGACCAGATGAAAACGAAGACAAGAAAATAACAATATCGTGTTGGGACGAAATTAATTGGTAGAATACTGACGAGGGAGACGAATTACCAGAGGCATGCACAACGAATGTAGGAGGAAAGGACGAAGTAATGAGTACTGCAGAGCTATTTCAGATGGAAACCAGGGAAAGCTAATTCAATGAGGATAATGCGCAGTCGACAGAAGTTGAAAATAAGTTACAAGTGAGCACACAACCCAATATATATAATGAAGGAAGTTATGAATCGATAATTAGAGCATTTAGATGCGATTATGTGGAAGTAGCGACGAAGAAGGAGAAGATAGATGAGGATGAGGAAAAAGTAGAGGATGTAGAAGAAAGCGTAAATGAAGGAAGAAATAGAGAAGAGGAAATAAAAGAGAGAGAAGTAGCAGTCGAAGCTTATCCTACAGAAAGTTCAAATTCACAAGGGAAATTCCTAAAAAGGCTCATGTATGATTCAGTGGAGGATTCGTTGATGCAAGAGGAAGAAGAACAGAACCAACCCTTTCAAATTCAACCAATTGTGAAGGCAATGGTAAAGCATATCCCAGTCAATATTGCAATTGATAGCGGAAGTGAACTAACTGCGATCTCAGAAAATTTATTCATGCAGTGTAATGCCAATGAGGAATTGCCAGTTCTGAAAACACATAAGATTAAAGTAAGAAGTCCTATGAGAAACAATACTGCAGAAGTTACGAGACAAACAAGGTTAACTCATTCGTACCAAGGTCAAAAGATCGAAGCTAACTTCGTGATTATACCTAAACTAACTGATTTTTTAAATGAGAGACGAGCGATAATAGATATGGTGATAGGTAGCATAACATTCGGGAATGTCACACTTCTCTTTGAGCAAAAACTAAAATTAGAAGAAATACCAGTTATAAACAAACAATTAAGAATGACGGAAGATTAAGAGGATGAAGAATTAGAATGGTATGCACAAAAGAAGGTATCGCCTCAACTCATGTTAGAAGTCCATAAAAAACTCGACGAAAAATTTCAAGAAGTTCAAGGTGTTTTGGAACACAGTAAAAGAGAATTAGAGGGTATTTTACGAGATAAAGAAGAGGCATTTTTACCTAAGGCGGTCAGTATTAAACACTTTCAGTACAAGATTCAAGATTAATTTTATTGCTGGTAAATATTAAGCACAATATTTCAAGATTATGTTGCAGATAAGATCGTCAGGACAAAGAAGAATGAAGAGAGAGGTTGGTGGGAAAAAGAAAGTAGTTTCAATAATAACACCAATAGTACCATAGATTAAGGTCACGGGTTAAAGCATAGATAGTCTAACAGCATGAAATACTAAAATGCTATACACCACGACACTATATAAAAATAAAAAACGAATTTGATGATTCTTGAGTAGACGTTAAGACTCCAAATATCTTACAATTGTAACATGGAAAGGGCGTCGAAATTTGTAAAACAAGTAGGTACTAGACGTATGCTAGATGATTATAAGTAAACTTTTTGTAAGAACCATTGTAAAAACTCCAGCAAGGACGAGATGCAACCAACCACAAAGTTGCAACGCGAGAAGTATCAAGAAAGAAAAAGACGTAATTACCAAGACACGATTTCTACAAGGCAGAAGCATCGAGAGAAGGGAAAGGACAGTGAGACCAACAAAGGGCCCTTGTAAATCTACTGCTGAAGGGACCGGTGCAGGGGCTGACCAGTGAACACCGGACTTTCACCACTCGTAAACCCAGGGACCCCCCCCCCCCCCCCCCCCCCAACTCAACGGAGTGAGCTAAAAATGGCCCGACGAGAAGACGGCTTGGGCAAGCCATCACTAGCAAAAAATATGTGTAAACTGTTACTAGGAGGAGAACTTCAAAGCAACTAGTTATCAATAAATATTTCCATATCCAGCCTAGAGAAGAACCAAGAAACAAGTAAGAAGCAGAGAAAGCAGGAAGAACAATAGTTGAAGATTAGCAAGATTGAGACCAAGAAAGAAGATGGGTGAAGAATAGACGACATACCTTCCCAAATCCCTGTCCTATTGTAAACTATTCGTCTGCGAAGTATTGCTACGAAAAACGACCGCTTTCAGCGACACATAACGATGACTTTCACGTATAGAAAGCCAGTAAACCACAAGAGTCTCCACTCACAGCTCCATTCCATTATGGGACCTTCACAACAGCAACACACACTTACGAAGCCAACAAGGAACGACGAGCAAAGCTGTCCATCACATACTTCCCCACATCCATCTCGCTCAAGTCCATCACCTTTGTACAAAAACATTCGCCAACCTTATGCTTAAACATTCATAGGATTGTGTGAATGTGTGAAATCAAATCATGGGATGTAGGAACTGTGCCAAAGGAACGTGAGAAAAACTAAATACGTTAAGCACACCAGACAGCTAATAAACTACAAAATAACAGTCATTGACTATGGACTTAAGTAAAAAATAGACTATCGATAAAAATAAGTCATTAGTTCTGAAATGGGCAGCATATAAAGAACAAAAGTAAGGCATAATAAACACTGAAACAATATGCCACTTATTTTCTCCTCCTAAAAATAAAAGAATAACTATATTTTACTTATTTTCTCCTTATAAAAACAAAGAATAAAAAATTATCTTGTTGGATGTTTTCCCATTTTTTTTACATTTGTACCATTTATTAGGATAATATCTCAATACTTGTTTATGTATATTTCTTTGTCAAGGCAATTCTTGGAAATAATTCTTATTATTTAGTGTAACAATGTTGAAATGAGTGTCTAGAAACAAATACATTTTACTTAATTACTACATGTATGAAAACAATATTTCTAAGAAAGTCGATGTGAAAGACTCCTCACCTTCGATGACAAACTTCTTAAAAAACAAACTTCGCACTTAAATAAAGAAAGAAAATAATTAAAAATTAATTATAGCATAAAAATATTCTTCTCTTGTCATTTTAATTATAATGTGGAAGAATATAAAAATAAAAATTAGTAATACAAACTAGCAAATAAAAGAATAACGTGGCTGAACAGTAGGCAACAAAATTTAGACACCGGAAAAAATTTGGCTGACTTAGACAACGATTCAATCATTGCCTAACTTCAGTAAAAAAATTAAGCTCGAAGGGTGGTGATATGTAAGGTGTCAGGCAAATCCAACACCTTCAATGAAAACCCTGACATGATAAGCATATCCAGTAGTATGTCACATAGCTCCGAATAAATCGTGACATTAAATTAACCAAAGTAAAACGAGCAACGAGTGAGCAAATGGAATACCACAGACTAACACAAGAATGCCTAAATGCAGAGCCCTCCAGAGGAACAGTATAGATCTTACGATAACGCTAAAAGGACCTCACCAGTTGTAAGTTTTAGCGTGAGACTTTTTCGCGTCTCTGTTACGTTGCAAACTTTAAAAACATTGCCCCACCAATAAAAGTATAACGTTTCCCATTGGATAGACAGAATTTTTGTAGGCGGAGCTTAAGCTTAACATTGAGACCCTTATTGGTCAGATGAAAACACAGCCAGATAGTTTTTTTTTAAACCAACTTCGGTAAATGGTAGTAAGGAGAAGTTAGGAGAAGTTAGTTAGTTCCGAGACGGCGAGCTGGATGGCTGCTACGCCGGCCGCTGCCCCCCTGAAGCTGCCTAACGACAAGGTAATGAACGCACGCGATGCAGCATAACAGCGCATAAAGCTTCACTTAAAACTGCAGAAGTCTCATCTGTTACACCCCCTTTTTTCGTAATACTAGTGTCGATCGTCAATAAAAGCTCATGGTGTTCATATTTGCCACTTGAAGTAAAAATCAGGAACGCGATGATTTTTCTGTTATATAGTTATTTAGAAGCCACATCAGCCACTGTAATTTAAGACAAGTTAGATAAGTAATTAAAGACAATTGAGGGCCACTGTAGACCATTTTGATAGTTTTCTCTTTTGTGAAACTTAATTTAAACCAAGATTATAGATGTGATATGGCATAGGTTATCCTTCGATCCATTTTAGAACTTGGAAACCCATTCAGGGAATATTCTTTCACATTTTTGTTGAACGCAGTTGGTTTTTACCACGCTGTATTAAAACACTTCCTTTTATCAATAATGCAATTTATAAACAATGTTTTGTGAGTAGAATAAAATTTCCAACTGTAAACTTAACTGTTTTTTCGACGTTATTTTACCAGATAACTAAAAATAGGGAAGTCTTGAACCCCTTCCACTAAATTTAGTTAGTATTAAGATTCTTTTACAGGGAATGCAGTGGAGCTGACGCTGAAACCATTAAGTATTTGGTTATATCATCGCTAGTCTCACTGAACTCTTCTGAATTCTACATGTCATGTGTGGTCTGGCGTCTCCTTACCAGCAACAGGTCCAAGGTTCAAACTAGTCAATTCCCTAAAAAACACGCTCAGAGCGTCGTTGCGCGAAAGTGGTTGGGAGACGCGGTATCGAACAAACAGACACCACCCAGAATGCTAGGAAGTCACTGTATGAGGTCACATAAGACGGTTGCAATCTCGCTTCAAATATATGTTGTCGTGGGATACACCAAGGAACCCTTCTCACCAAACAGCAGAGACGCGTGTTTCATGGATGGAGTGCCAGTGGTGTAGGAGGGGAAACTGAAACTTCCAAAAAATCCTCTGAAAGGAGTAGAAGTTTCAGGTGATTGGATGGCAGATTCATGGTCAGTGTAGGTGGAGGTAATGTTTTATTAACGGCCGCTGGAATTTACTGCCCGAGTCCAAACGTAGGCACTGCAAGTCTAGGATGGAGTATGACATGGAGAAAGACTTCTTTCCGCTGATAGATTGAGAGCACTTCTTCCCTGCTGGGATCGAAGACAGTTCCCTCCAGGTATCGGCGTAGAGATTCTGCATGTGAGAGCCACGGTGAAGGATATGGCAGTAAATTTTGCGAAGTGTTGCCTTAAAAACAGGGACGGAAGACGTTTGTCTGAGACACGTTTGTTATTCTGTTTGCCGGCCGCGGTAGTCTCGCGGTTCTAGGCGCGCAGTCCGGAACCGTGCGACTGCTACGGTCGCAGGTACGAATCCTGACTGGGGCATGGATGTGTGTGATGTCCTTAGGTTAGTTAGGTTTAAGTAGTTCTACGTTATAGGGGACTGATGACCACAGCAATTGAGTCCTATAGTGCTCAGAGCCATTTTTGTTATTCTGTTTACTTTAGCTCTCTGTGGAGTGTAACACATGCAAAGTGCTTGTTTACGAAAGAATACTTGAGACGAATTTCTGTTACTGGCTAGTTGGCGAACAGAAATCTTGATTCATGTTCTGTCTTATACTGAGGTGATTTCGGCCCTAGAAGTTTGCGGACGGCATATTTCGTCCACTGTGTAGCCAGAGAATTGCAGATACCTCACGTACACAGCACGTGCACAGTGACCTGCGTCCAAGCGAGAAAGTCATTGGTGGAGTACAACTGCTGTCCGTACTTAAAAGATGATGTGAGCACATTTGTTAGGCGGAGAGGGAAGGACAATACATGTGTTGCGTTCCACTTGCTTCTCCAGCGAATATTTTCAAAAAATGCCAGTCAGGGTATAGGACTTCTGTTTTTCAATGCTAGTCAGTATCATTCAACTTGCGTCCGTCTAATATCTACATCTACATGACTAACCAGCAATTCACATTTAAGTGCTTGGCAGAGGGTTCATCGAACCACAATCATACTATCTCTCTACTATTCCACTCCCGAACAGCGAGCGGGAAAAACGAATACCTAAACCTTTCTGTTCGAGCTCTGATTTCTCTTATTTTATTTTGATGATCATTCCTACCTATGTAGGTTGTGCTCAACAAAATATTTTCGCATTCGGAAGAGAAAGTTTGTGACTGAAATTCCGTAAAAAGGTCTCGCCACGACGAAAAACACCTATGCTGTAATGACTTCCATCCCAACTCGTGTATCATATCTGCCACACTCTCTCCCCTATAACGTGATAATACAAAACGAGCTGCCCTTTTTTGCACCCTTTCGATGTCCTCCGTCAATCCCACCTGGTAAGGATCCCACACCGCGCAGCAGTATTCTAACAGAGGACGAACGAGTGTAGTGTAAGCTGTCTCTTTAGTGGACTTGTTGCATCTTCTAAGTGTCCTGCCAATGAAACGCATCCTTTGGCTCGCCTTCCCGACAATATAATCTGTGTGGTCCTTCCAACTGAAGTTGTTCGTAATTTTAACACCCAGGTACTTAGTTGAATTGACAGCCTTGAGAATTGTACTATTTATCGAGTAATCGAATTCCAACGGATTTCTTTTGGAACTCATGTGGATCAATTCACACTTTTCGTTATTTAGCGTCAACTGCCACCTGACACACCATACAGCAATCTTTTCTGAATCGCTTTGCAACTGATACTGGTCTTCGGATGACCTTACTAGACGGTAAATTACAGCATCATCTGCGAACAGTCTAAGAGAACTGCTCAGATTGTCACCCAGGTCATTTATATAGATCAGGAACAGTAGAGGTCCCAGGACGCTTCCCTGGGGAACACCTGATATCACTTTAGTTTTACTCGATGATTTGCCGTCTATTACTATGAACTGCGACCTTCCTGACAGGAAATCACGAATCCAGTCGCACAACTGAGACGATACCCCATAGCTCAGCAGCTTGATTACAAGTCGCTTGTGAGGAACGGTGTCAAAAGCTTTCCGGAAATCTAGAAATACGGAATCAACTTGAGATCCCCTGTCGATAGCGCCCATTACTTCGTGCGAATAAAGAGCTAGCTGCGTTGCACAAGAGCGATGTTTTCTGAAGCCATGCTGATTACCTGTCAATAGATCTTTCCCTTCGAGGTGATTCATAATGTCTGAATACAGTATATGCTCCAAAACCCTACTGCGAACCGACGTCAATGATATAGGTCTGTAGTTAAATGGATTACTCCTACTACCCTTCTTGAACACTGGTGCGACCTGCCCAATTTTCCAATCTGTAGGTACAGATCTATCGGTGAGCGAGCGGTTGTATATGAGTGCTAAGTAGGGAGCTATAGTATCAGCGTAATCTGAAAGGAACCTAGTCGGTATACAATCTGGACCTGAAGACTTGCCCGTATCAAGCGATTTGAGTTGCTTCGCAACCCCTAATGTATCTACTTCTAAGAGACTCGTGCTAGCAGATGTCCGTGTTTCAAATTCTGGAATATTCCATTCGTCTTCCCTGGTGAAGGAATTTCGGAAAACTTCGTTCAATAACTCCGCTTTAGCGGCACAGTCGTCGATAACAGTATCATCGGCACTGCGCAGCGAAGGTATTGACTGCGTCTTGCCGCTTGTGTACTTTACATACGACCAGAATTTCTTCGTATTTTCTACCAAATTTCGAGACAATGTTTCGTTATGGAACCTATTAAAGGCATCTCGCATCGAAGTACGTGCCAAATTTCGCGCGTCTGTAAATTTTAGCCCATCTTCGGGATTTCGCGTTCTTCTGAACTTCGCATGCTTTTTCCGTTGCCTCTGCAACAGCGTTCGGACATTTTTTGTGTACCACGGGGGATCCGTTCCATCTCTTACCAATTTATGAGGTATGAATATCTCAATTGCTGTTGCTACTATATCTTTGAATTTGAGCCACATCTCGTCTACATTCGCATAGTCAGTTCGGAAGGAATGGAAATTGTCTTTTAGGAAGGCTTCTAGTGGCACTTTATCAGCTTTTTTAAATAAAATTATTTTGCGTTTGTTTCTGATGGATTTGGAAGAAATGGTGTTGAGCCTAGCTACAATGACCTTGTGATCACTAATCCCTGTATCAGTCATGATGCTCTCTATCAGCTCTGGATTGTTTGTGGCTAAGAGGTCAAGTGTGTTTTCGCAACCATTTACAATTCGCGTGGGTTCGTGGACTAACTGCTCGAAATAATTTTCGGGGAAAGCATTTAGGACAATCTCGGAAGACGTTTTCTCCCTACCACCGGTTTTGAACAAGTATTTTTGCCAACATACCGAGGGTAGGTTGAAGTCCCCACCAACTATAACCGTATGAGTGGGGTATTTATTTGTTACGAGACTCAAACTTTCTCTGAACTTTCCGCAACTGTATCATCGGAGTCTGGGGGTCGGTTGAAGGAGCCAATTATTAACTTAATTCGGCTGTTAAGTATAACATCCACCCACACCAATTCGCACGGAGTATCTACTTCGACTTCACTACAAGATAAACCAGTACTGACAGACACAAACACTCCACCACCAATTCTGCCTAATCTATCTTTCCTGAACAACGTCTGAGACTTCGTAAAAATTTCTCTAGAAATTATTTCAGGCTTTAGTCAGCTTTCTGTACCTATAACGATATCAGCTTCTGTGCTTTCTATTAGCGCTTGAAGCTCAGGGACTTTTCCAGCGAAACTACAACAATTTACAACTATAATTCCGACTGTTCCTTGATCCAAGCACGTCCTGTAATTGCCAAGCACCCTTTGACATTGCAGCCCATCCCGCACTTTCCCGAGGCCTTCTAACCTAAAAAACCGCCCAGTTCACGCCACACAGCCTCCGCTACCCGTGTAGCCGCCAGCTGAGTGTAGTGAACTCCTGACCTATTCAGCGGAACCCGAAACCCCACCACCCTATGGCGCAAGTCAAGGAATCTGCAGCCAATACGGTCGCAAAACCGTCTGAGCCTCTGATTCAGACCCTTCACCCGGCTCTGCACCAAAGGTCCGCAGTCGGTTCTGCCAACGATGCTGCAGATGGTGAGCTCTGCCTTCATCTCGTAAGCAAGACCGGCAGCCTTCACCAAATCAGATAGCCGCTGGAATCCAGAGAGAATTTCCTCAGATCCAAAGCGATACACGTCATTAGTGCCGACATGTGCCACCACCTGCAGCTGGCTGCACCCTGTGCTCTTCATGGCATCCGGAAGGACCCTTTCTACATCAGGAATGACTCCTCCCAGAATACACACGGAGTGCACACTGGATTTCTTCCCCTCCTTAGCCGCCGTATCCCTAAGGGGCCCCATTACGCGCCTAACATTGGAGCTCCCAACTACGAGTAAGCCCACCCTCTGCGATTGCCCGGACCTTGAAGGCTGAGAATGATCCTTTGAAACAGGGCAGGCAGCTGCATCTGGCTCAGCCAGAGACAGTGCCTGAAACCGGTTTGTCAGACGCACCAGGGAGGCTTTCTGATCAGCCTCCGGGGACGCCTTTCGCTGCCTGCCACGCTTTGGAACGACCTCCCAATCAACCACAGGCGAGGGCTCAGCCCCATGCGGGCAGCAACCGGGGCAACCACAGCGGCAGACCGATCTGGGGACAGACGGGACGAGGTTGACATCCCCGTGATACCCAAGTCCGGCTCCCCACAGTGGTGCCCATTGGCAACAGCCTCAAGCAGCGCGACCGAAGTCAGCGCCGATTGCAGCTGTGAGCGAAGGGATGCCAAGTCAGCCCTCATCCGAACACAGCAATCGCAGTCCCTGTCCATTCTAATCGATGTTGAACAACAGTTACTGAAACACGAGTCCGTGCCTAGATAACGCAAGCGAAACACGCAAAGAATGTATCAACTAACCTGTACAAATGCCTAACGACTGCGCTACAATCTGCTGAATTTACGATTACAGTAACTAAAACTCGAAATTGCACCTCCTATACGAAACTCACACGCAATTTAAATAAGAATCTACGAAGTAAACAATAAAGCGCAATGCTACAACTGTCAAATACTATAATACGCCCGAAATATATGAATTAAACAATGCAAGTACCCAAAAACACACAAAGAAATTAATTAAACTATCTAACAAATAAGTAAGCTAGGGTTATACGACTTGCTGCTGCAGCTGCTTATCCAACGGCGGCAGGGAGCACAATGGCTGTAACCAACCGGCACTGGCTGTTCAAAACAAAAACAGAAGACAGACGACTACGCGAATTTACACTATTCAGGTACTAAGGCGCGATGCTACAACCCTCAAATACCATAATACGCCCGAAATACATGAATTAAACAATGCAAGTACCCAAAAACACGCAAAGAAATTAATGAAATTATCTAACAAACAAGTAAGCTAGGGTTATGCGACTTGCTGCTGCAGCTGCTTATCCAACGGCGGCAGGGGGCATGGGAGAGGGGGGGGGGTTGTCTAGAGAAATTCCACCTCAATATTACATGTAGTGTAGAATCTGAAATTATATGCTCCTTACATATACAATTTTTTGCACTCTATATGTTTTTTTTAGGAAATGATTTATTGTATCAGCCTTGTGATGTATTCTAGTTGCATTCCGATAGGAGTGACAGATTAGATGAGCTGAACTTAAGTGATGTAAAATCACAAAACTGTATTTAGTTTTATGCAAATCACTGTGTGTAGATTATTAATGGCAAGATCATCTTAATCATTTGTAGGCACGAGAATTCCATTGCGGAGGCAATGTTAGGCAACTACACATATGTTACAAGCACCATGTCGTTTACACATTGCATGATTTTCATCAGCGTCCTGGATCATACAATGCTATGAGAAGGTCTAGCCTTTCGAAATGGCGAAAGCCGAAACCTGTAAGACATCATAAGTGAATAAAAACTGCGGTCAAGGCAGTTAGTGTGTTAGTTACATGTTCGTTAGATTATTTTAACGATTCTCTTACGAAAATAATATATGATATGCATACAAGATCAGTGTTAATAAAATTATTGTAGTCCTATTCAAGCAACTACACTTCAAAACAATTGCACTTTCTTTCTTTTTTCTTATTGGCTACAATTTTCTCATGAATACAAGTATTTGAATGGAATTCCTTTTACTTATTAGTTACTTCTCAGAAGGGGTTGGTCATAACCTTTTCCTACTTCTGTAACTGGTCTGTTCCTCTATTTCTACATCTAAATCTACATGACTAATCTGCAATTCACATTTAAGTGCTTGCCAGAGGGTTTATCGAACCACAATCATACCATATCTCTACCATTGGGCTACCATTGGGCTCAACAAAATATTTTCGCATTCGGAAGAGAAAGCTGGTGACTGAAATTTCGTAAAAAGATCTCGCCGCGACGAAAAACGTCTTTGCTGTAATGACTTCCATCCGAATTCGCGTATCATATCTGCCACACTCTCTCCCCTATTACGTGATAATACAAAACGTGCTGCCCTTTTTTGCACCCTTTAGACGTCCTCCGTCAGTCCCACCTGGTAAAGATCCCACACCGCGCAGCAATATTCTAACAGAGGACGAACGAGTGTAGTGTAAGCTCTCTCTTTAGTGGACCATTTGCATCTTCTAAGTGTCCTGCCAATGAAACGCAACCTTTGGCTCGCCTTCCCCAAGATATTATCTATGTGGTCTTTCCAACAGAAGTTGTTCGTAAATTTAACACCCAAGTAATTGGTTGACTAGACAGCCTTGAGAATTTCTGTTGAATTCTTTAACGACGGCAGATGTAATTGTACCTCTACCTCCCTTTTAAATCGTAGTGACTATATCACTATATCACTTCATAACCGGTGATGAAGCGTGTGGCTCAAATAATAAGTAACGATGTGTAGATATCTGCAAGTAAACGAGGCATTTGTGCTTCTAGACAAGCCGTTGGAGCGTCCTTTTGTGCGGTACGTAGCGTTAAAGCTGAAGTGAGTGTCACCGAGATGTGCAGTACCCTTCCGTGCGACGCGTAGCAAGTTTTCCTTCTGTTTCGCTTCAAGTTAGATTGCCTGCTTTCTAACGCACGCATTTATGTTCGGCAGCCAGGAAGGAAATTAACTGCGGAATGGAGCAATAAAAAGCGGCGGCCCCGCGTCACATACCGTCGTAACGTTGGCGACACTGCGCTGGCGCCTCCATGACGGCAAAATTACGGTCCCAACGGCCGCCCCGGCGCGGTAAACCAGAACGGCGTCAGCTCTCAGACGTGGCCCGTCTAACTTCGTTACGTGTGTCACAATGGCGTGTCCTGCGCCACGTCTTTCAGACTTTTCACGCTTCGCATAATAATGCGGAATCTCTTCTGTCTGTTACGTAGGGAATCGTGGCGAGACTCTTCCTCCAGCGATAGAAGTCTCAAACAGGAATGTTTGGCATGAAGTGAAGGACACCACGTTTTCACATTTGTTTCGTAATGCGTGTGCCTCTTTATGTGGTGCGCAGATTGTAAAAAGTACCACCAACCAAAAACAACTCGCAAAACCGTCGTCAGAATCTTCTGAAGTGGTCGTTGCGGTTGAGGTGCCAGAGGGGAATCAAGAGAGTGGAGTAGATGCGAGAATGTATTGCTGTTCTAAGTTAGGTCTTAGTTGATGTTTGCTGTTGCACTATTCTCATCAGTTATAAAGTATTCTAACTGGTTATTTCACACAGTTACCGGTTTTTAAAACACCAAGATCAGCTTTTCCTCTTCGTTGTTCCTATTGAAATTAGATAACAGGCGTACTTCTCTTATGGTGCAATTCGTTTTCTCAGTCTGTCTACACTTCTTCGTCCACTTCATTTGTAGAGCTTGACATTAAGATGAGTGTACCGTTTCTGCTTCTATTTGTATGTTACTCCCAATTTCCGTTTTCTGTCAAAAGGTAGTGATATCGAGCTTCTTCTGAATATTTAGTCATTGATCATCTTTCGAACTAATACTACAAAAAATAAAAAATACAGGTTTTTTAAAGTTTTATAGAAATCTAGACTCTAACCAAACGGGCAGTGTCTTGTGCGTGTTTAGAACGTACGTCTGAGAGACAAAATCGGCTCAGATTAGATTAGATTAGATTAGTACTTGTTCCATAGATCATGAATACGACACTGCGTAATGATGTGGAAAGTGTCAGGTTAATAAAAGGCGTCTATACAAGATATTACATTACACAATATATTACATGACACTTAATATTTTTAATTTTTTGTGAGGGAAATTACCTACTTACTACAGCCAAAAATTCATCTAGTGAGTAGGAGTTGCAACTAACAAATTCTATTAATTTCCTTTTAAATGGTATATGGCTGTTTGTCAGACTTTTGATGCTATTAGGTAAGTGACCCAAGAAGTTTGGTGGCAGCATAATTTAGCCCCTTCTGAGCCAAAGTTAGATTTAGCCTTGAGTAGTTAAGATCATCCATTCTCCTAATGTTGTAGCTATGTACACTGCTATTACTTTTGAATTCGTTTGGATTGTTAATAACAAATTTCATAAGTGAATATATGTATTGTGAGGATACAGTGAAGATCGCTAGCTCTTTAATTAAGTGCCTGCATGATGATCTTGGATGAGCTCCTGCAATTATTCTGATTACACGCTTTTGTGCAATAAACACTCTTTCACTCAATGATGAGTTACCCCAGAATATGATGCCATACGAAAGCAGAGAAGCAGAGAATGAAAATAGGCGTTGTAAGCTAATTTACTCAGATGCATATCGCCAAAATTTGCAATGACCCTAATAGCATAAGTAACTGAACTCAAACGTTTAAGCCGATCTTCAGTGTTTTTTTTTTTTTTTTCAGTTCAACCCCTCATCAATGTATGCACCAGAAACTTTGAATATTCTACCTTATCTACCAATTTCTGATGAAAGTCTATATTTATTAATGGTGTCATTCCATTCACTGTGTGGAACTGTATACACTGTGTTTCGTCAAAGTTTAATGAGAGCCCATTTGCAGAGAACCACTTAATGATTTTCTGAAAAACATTATTTACAAGCGGTAGTGAGTCCCATAGACACGACATCTCAAGTTGATTCCATATTTCAAGATTCCCGGAAGATTTTTGACACTCTTCCTCACAAGCATCTCGTAAATCAATTATGTGCCTGTGGAGCACCATGTGAATTGTGCGACTGGATTCAAAATTTGCTGTCGGTAAGCTTACAGCTCGTAGAACTAATGGAAAGCCACCTAGTGAAGAAGTGGCATTTATGGATCCCAAAGGAAGTGTTATGAGCCCTCTTATGTTCCTAATCTGTGTAAACGATTTAGGAGTCAATCTGAGCGGCCCTCTTAGTTTGTGGAATATACTACAACTAGCATTCTAGTAGAGTCGCCAGAGGATCAAAACGAATTGCAAATAGATTTCTGCATGATCTAAGGCGGCAACTGACACCAAAAAAAAAGTGTGAAGTTACGAAAATCTTAAATCGGGAACACAAAAATTTTCAGGAGGGGGGCGAGCGACAGACTGCGATTTATTGGCAGAAAACTTAGAAGATGCAATAAATCTCCTAACGAGACAGTGTGCATTACGACTGTTCGTCGTCTTCCGGAGTGCCGTTGCATGGTACGTGGTACTTCTTTTATTATTTTTTATTTTTTATTCATCAGCCTTCTGACTGGTTTGATGCCGCCAACCACAAATTCCTCCCCTACGCCAACCTCTTCATCTCAGAGTAGCACGTGCCACTTACGTCCTCAATTGTTTGCTGAACGTATTCTAATCTCTGTTTTCCTCTACAGCTTTTACCCTCTACAGCTGCCTCTACTACCATGGACGTTATTCAGTAATGTCGTAACAGATCTCCTGCCGTCTTGCCCCATCTTCTTGTCAGTGTTTTCCATATATTCCTTTGCTTGCCGAATGTCCAGAGAACCTCCTCGTTCCTTACCTTATCTGTACGCACAATACTCAACATTTTTCTGTAGCAACAAAATCTCAGAAACTTCGATTTTCTTCTTTTCCAGTTTTCCTAATGTCTATGAGTCGCTACCATAGAATGCTGTGTTCCAAACGCACATTTCCAGGAATTTCTTCCTCAAATTAAGACCTATGTTTGATACTAGTAGACTTCTCTTGGTCAGGAATGCCTTTTAGCCCGTGCTGGTCTGTTTCTTATGTCCTCCATGCTCCATCCGTCATGTGCTTTTGCTGCTAGGTAGAAGAATTCCTTAACTTCGTCTCCTTCGTGACCACCAGTCCTAATGTTAGGTATTTCGCTGTTTCCACTATTCACCATTACTTTTGTCCTAGATTTACTGACAATCCATATTCTGTACTCATTAGACTGTAATTCTTCTTAACTTTCAATGAGGATAGCAATGTAATCAGCGAATCTTATCACTGATACCCTTTCACCTTAAATTGTAATTCCACTCTTGGACCTCTCTTTTATTTCCGCATTGCTTCCTCGATATGGAGGTTGAATAGTAGCCGTGAAAGGCTACGTTCCTGTCTTTCACCCTTTTTAATCTGTGCTCTCCGTTCTTGGTCTTTCACTCTTATTTTCATTCTGGCTCTTATATATATTGTATATTACCCCTCTTTCCCGATAGCTCATCGCTATTTTTTGCGGAATTTTGAACATCTTCGACCATTTTACATTATCTAACGCCTTTTCCACATCGACAAACCCTACGAGCGTGTGTTGATTTTTCTTTAGTCTGCTTCCATTATAAACCGCAGCTCCAGAATTGCCTCACTTGTGCCTCTAGCTTTTCTAAAGTCAAACTGATCATTATCTAAGGGCTCCTTAATTTTCTTTTCCACTCTGCTGTATATTACCCGTGTCAGCAACTTAGATGCATGGGCTGTTAAGCTGACTCAACACTTGTTGCCTCCTGCAATCTTCGAAGTTGTTTGGCTGATCCTGTTTCGAAAGCCTGATAGTATATCACCAAAGTCATACATTCCACACAACAACTTGAATAGTCGTTTTGTTGCCACTGTAACTTCAGAAAGTCTGATTGAATGTTATCCATCTCTTCAGTCTTATTCGATCTTTCGCTCTCCAATCATTTAATTTCTGATTCTAATACTTGATGCCGTACCACTTTCCTGTCGACCTCTGCTTCTTCTGTCACGTTGCCAGACAATTCGTCCGACTGATAGAAGCCTTCAATGTACTCTTCCCTTAACAGACAAGATTTACGAAAGACACTGAAAATATTCAAAGTGCGACAGCTCCTTTTGTGCTATCGCTAAGTAGGAAAGACAGTGACGCAGATATCATAGTTGTTTGTCGGTGACAGTAACACAGGAAAAGCGTTTTTCGTTGTGGTGAGATCTTTTCACAAAACTTCAATCACAATTTTTTTCTTTAGAATGTCATATTATACCGTTGACCGACCCCTCCCCCCTCCTACATATGGAGATAAGACTGTCCTAATAAAATAAGAGAAATATTTTCTGCATTTTACTCGAGACTGGAAGAGCTGAGAAGTAGTCTGCTAACTCTCTGCCACATACTTGAGTGTGAATTGCAAAGAAGTCATGTAGGTGTAGAATCATCAAACTTTTGCCTAATTTAGTGTCCTCTTACAATCATTTCAGCTACTAGAAATTAGTGTAGTGTAGAGATTAAATTGTTGTTGTTGTTGTTGTCTTCAGTCCTGAGACTGGTTTGATGCAGCTCTCCATGCTACTCTATCCTGTGCAAGCTGCTTCATCTCCCAGTACCTACTGCAACCTACATCCTTCTGAATCTGCTTAGTGTACTCATCTCTCGGTCTCCCTCTACGATTTTTACCCTCCACGCTGCCCTCCAATGCTAAATTTGTGATCCCTTGATGCCTCAAAACATGTCCTACCAACCGATCCCTTCTTCTAGTCAAGTTGTGCCACAAACTTCTCTTCTCCCCAATCCTATTCAATACCTCCTCATTAGTTACGTGATCTATCCACCTTATCTTCAGTATTCTTCTGTAGCACCACATTTCGAAAGCTTCTATTCTCTTCTTGTCCAAACTAGTTACCGTCCATGTTTCACTTCCATACATGGCTACACTCCAAACAAATACTTTCAGAAACGACTTCCTGATACATAGATCTATATTCGATGTTAACAAATTTCTCTTCTTCAGAAACGCTTTCCTTGCCATTGCCAGTCTACATTTTATATCCTCTCTACTTCGACCATCATCAGTTATTTTACTTCCTAAATAGCAGAACTCCTTTACTACTTTAAGTGTCTCATTTCCTAATCTAATTCCCTCAGCATCACCCGATTTAATTTGACTACATTCCATTATCCTCGTTTTGCTTTTGTTAATGTTCATCTTATATCCTCCTTTCAAGACACTGTCCGTTCCGTTCAACTGCTCTTCCAAGTCCTTTGCCGTCTCTGACAGAATTACAATGTCATCGGCGAACCTCAAAGTTTTTACTTCGTCTCCATGAATTTTAATACCTACTCCAAATTTTTCTTTTGTTTCCTTTACTGCTTGCTCAATATACAGATTGAATAACATCGGGGAGAGGGTACAACCCTGTCTCACTCCTTTCCCAACCACTGCTTCCCTTTCATGCCCCTCGAATCTTATTACTGCCATCTGGTTTCTGTACAAATTATAAATAGCCTTTCGCTCCCTGTATTTTACCCCTGCCACCTTTAGAATTTGAAAAAGAGTATTCCAGTCAACATTGTCAAAAGCTTTCTCTAAGTCTACAAATGCTAGAAACGTAGGTTTGCCTTTTCTTAATCTTTCTTCTAAGATAAGTCGTAAGGTCAGTATTGCCTCACGTGTTCCAACATTTCTACGGAATCCAAACTGATCCTCCCCGAGGTCTGCATCTACCAGTTTTTCCATTCGTCTGTAAAGAATTCGCGTTAGTATTTTGCAGCCGTGGCTTATTAAACTGATAGTTCGGTAATTTTCACATCTGTCAGCACCTGCTTTCTTTGGGATTGGAATTATTATATTCTTCTTGAAGTCTGAGGGTATTTCGCCTGTCTCATACATCTTGCTCACCAGCTGGTAGAGTTTTGTCATGACTGGCTCTCCCAAGGCCGTCAGTAGTTCTAATGGAATGTTGTCTACTCCGGGGGCCTTGTTTCGACTCAGGTCTTTCAGTGCTCTGTCAAACTCTTCACGCAGTATCGTATCTCCCATTTCGTCTTCATCTACATCCTCTTCTATTTCCATAATATTGTCCTCAAGTACATCGCCCTTATATAAACCTTCTATATACTCCTTCCACCTTTCTACCTTCCCTTCTTTGCTTAGAACTGGGCTGCCATCTGAGCTCTTGATATTCATACACGTGGTTCTCTTCTCTCCAAAGGTCTCTTTAATTTTCCTGTAGGCAGTATCTATCTTACCCCTAGTGAGATAAGCTTCTACATCCTTACATTTGTCCTCTAGCCATCCCTGTTTAGCCATTTTGCACTTCCTGTCGATCTCATTTTTGAGACATCTGTATTCCTTTTTGCCTGCTTCATTTACTGCATTTTTATATTTTCTCCTTTCATCAATTAAATTCAATATTTCTTCTGTTACCCAAGGATTTCTAGCAGCCCTCGTCTTTGTACCTACTTTATCCTCTGCTGCCTTCACTACTACATCCCTCAGAGCTACCCATTCTTCTTCTACTGTATTTCTTTCCCCTATTCCTGTCAATTGTTCCCTTATGCTCTCTCTGAAACTCTGTACAACCTCTGGTTCTTTCAGTTTATCCAGGTCCTATCTCCTTAATTTCCCACATTTTTGCAGTTTCTTCAGTTTTAATCTACAGGTCATAACCAATAGATTGTGGTCAGAGTCCACATCTGCCCCTGGAAATGTCTTACAGCTTAAAACCTGGTTCCTAAATCTCTGTCTTACCATTATATAATCTATCTGATACCTTTTAGTATCTCCAGGGTTCTTCCACGTATACAACCTTCTTTCATGATTCTTAAACCAAGTGTTAGCTATGATTAAGTTGTGCTCTGTGCAAAATTCTACTAGGCGGCTTCCTCTTTCATTTCTTAGCCCCAATCCATATTCACCTACTATATTTCCTTCTCTCCCTTTTCCTACACTCGAATTCCAGTCACCCATTACTATTAAATTTTCGTCTCCCTGCACTATCTGAATAATTTCTTTTATTTCATCGTACATTTCTTCAATTTCTTCATCATCTGCAGAGCTAGTTGGCATATAAACTTGTACTACTGTAGTAGGTGTGGGCTTCGTATCTATCTTGGCCACAATAATGCGTTCACTATGCTGTCTGTAGTAGCTTACCCGCATTCCTATTTTCCTATTCATTATTAAACCTATTCTTGCATTACCCCTATTTGATTTTGTGTTTATAACCCTGTAGTCACCTGACCAGAAGTCTTGTTCCTCCTGCCACCGAACCTCACTAATTCCCACTATATCTAACTTTAACCTATCCATTTCCCTTTTTAAATTTTCTAACCTACCTGCCCGATTAAGGGATCTGACATTCCACGCTCCGATCCGTAGAACGCCAGTTTTCTTTCTCCTGATAACGACATCCTCCTGAGTAGTCCCCGCCCGGAGATCCGAATGGGGGACTATTTTACCTCCGGAATATTTTACCCAAGAGGATGCCATCATCATTTAATCATACAGTAAAGCTGCATGTCCTCGGGAAAAATTACGGCTGTAGTTTCCCCTTGCTTTCAGCCGTTCGCAGTACCAGCACAGCAAGGCCGTTTTGGTTAATGTTGCAAGGCCAGATCAGTCAATCATCCAGACTGTTGCCCCTGCAACTACTGAAAAGGCTGCTGCCCCTCTTCAGGAACCACACGTTTGTCTGGCCTCTCAACAGATACCCCTCCGTTATGGTTGCACCTACGGTACGGCCATCTGTATCGCTGAGGCACGCAAGCCTCCCCACCAACGGCAAGGTCCATGGTTCATGGGGTGGATTAAATTGTTATTTTACTTAAATCTGAAATAATAATCATATCTTGACAGAACATTTTTATTAATTTACATTATCATTATCAGATCATGTCTCTGAAATACAAAAGTAATTATCCTTAGGGGTAACAGGTGAAAAAGTTTTACAATCCACCTTCGTAATAAAATATGGATACACAGGCATAATAAAATAGAAAGGTTTTTATAGTATTAGGAGATGAACAGAGACAGTGAACGGAGCACTGACAAGTGTCGAAGACACCTCAGCCAACTGCTACATAGCGTGCAATTGTTATGAGCTGTAAAGAGGAACCTCTATCCCCCGGCTACTACGTGATTTCATCGTGAGTTAACAGGGCTTAACATTCGATGACGACGTATGCGAGAACTTAAAATATCATCCGCGCTGCAAATAAAATAAGGGATTAAAGATTATGTAAATTTAAGTTCTTCTTACTAATAAATACTTTACATTTGCTAAAGGTAATTTCAAACGTGTATGAAAAACCAATAGAACTGGTTGTAACAACGATAAATTGCCATGTGTGGGGATTGCGTGAAGGTTCAAACTGAGGTGAAGAAAGAAGGATAAGCGGAGAGAAGCAAGCCGTTTTCGTGGAAACGGTAATGTGGACCCTCTCGACGAGTGGCGTCAGTGATGAGAAATATGGCTTTCAGAGATGTAATGGCAGGAGAATGCCATCGACCACCGTGGAGACAGGTAGCTGCGATGAATGGCGGCTGGTATCGCAGCTTTGGAAGTATAAATCCTAATATAAAGTTTTAGAAACGGCGAAGAAATGTCTGAACACAATAGCTTAGACCCTACGTACCTTTGGTAGATTCATTTAGCTTTCTATTTTGTTCAACATCCCATCGTTGGATTTCTGTAATTAGTGTACGATTAATTCGATACTGTAATATGCACAATATGAGCAAATGATCTTTTGTCGTCCTCATATAGTCTCTTTGGTTATCTTTAAAATTAAATAAATTTGTTTAAATATTTTTTGTAAAAATATACCAATATATGCAAATGCTCTGTTTTTAATAATATGTTTGGCTGTTGTAATGTAATTTCTGATCATCACTTAGGGTTCTTAATTATTTTGTATATGAAAGGGGTTGCGGTTCCCTCGGGAACGGAAGCATGCAGCGCATGCAAATTGTGATTGGCCTAGGTAAAAAGGTGGAACTGAGAGTCAGTCGGGGACGAGCTACCAAACTATCAACTGCTCATGTAAAAGTTGTGTATTGTGCTGGTTCCGAGACAGGCTTTTCCTGACGCTTTCTAATGCCTCGGATGGATGGATAAAGAGGTGGAACTATTCTGAAATTGTATCTATCATCGCCACCAAGAAATGACAGAGTCCAGCAATTCTACCTGCAAATCCACCTACCAACATGCATTCTCCACCATATTGCGCAATCACTGTAATAGAAAAGAAGAACTATAGTAATGTGCAGTGAAGGATCAGCTCATTGGATGTGTTAATGTGCTCAAATATAAGGAAATTTATAACTGAATTTAGGTATCTACCTTGATTTTTTCCTTATCACAACACCTCTCAGGTTCCTCTCCTTTTGAACTATGGCTACCGAGAGTCCTTTATTGAAAGCACATTAAAATTATAATGGCAATAGAGTGTGCTAAGATTAATAATGTTTGATGAAAGGATCTAACAAATATCTCAGTTTCGTGTTTCACTGCAGTAAGAGTTCAGAACTGCAATTGTTGAGAGTTATATGTTCAAGCTAGCTAAGTGTTTCACTGATGTAATGAAAGTGTGTTTAGTTTGCTGTGCTACAGTTATCAACATTAAGCCCCCCCCCCCCCCCCCCCTTCATTGAAAGTAGTTCAAAGGCACAAAGTTACTTAATTATAGAAAATTTCAATTAATCTTGCTATTCAAGTCAAATTCTGTGCAATATTGGGTTCATCTTCTGTATTAAAAGTGCATATTAATGTTGTTACATGATCCATAGTTTGTCTATTGTGCTCATGCTATATAACGATTAATAGAAAGACAACTATCTATGAAAACAGTAAATTCTTTATTCAAAAGACAGTAAGAAGTAATCTGTTAGTGAATTCCATTTAATTTTCATTCTAAATAGAAAGGTATTTAGTAGTGAGAGACTTAATCTACGCACAATAACTAATTTTGCTGTACATCATATCTATATTTCATGTCAGGTAGGAATATGTTTGAAAAGTAATATTGAACCTATGTCCAATTTTTGATTCTAAAGTGCACTGTAATAGTAATATAATTGAAACCACTCAGTTTGACTAAGCCCTGAAGATAGTAGTGTGTATCGTTATCTGTTATATTTATGCAAATAGTTTGTTCTGCTCTAGCTGTCAACTCGAAACTTAACGTTAACAATTGCTGGTGTCAGAGTTCATTGGACTCGCGTGTGACAAAATATATATTGTGTTTGTCCGTTAAAGTTACTCATACCTACTTTCTTAAACAAGAATGTTAATCATTCTCATGCCTAATTAGGCTAGTGACCGTTTTCTTTGTTCTTTGAACAGTGTGGATAAGTAAATTGTTGTTTGTTATTGTTTGAACATTTATGTAATTCTGACTTTCACTTCCGATAAGCCACCTCCGTTAGGTACAACACGGTCAACATAACAAAAGTCCTCTCAGAGGGTAGCACTGCTCTGTTGCCTTATACCATAATTGCTTTAACAAGATAGTTTCATTTTACGACCTGCCTCCTACTTTAAGGTTATGGTATAGCAGTAGCAGATGGTAGTGTTATACGTGGCTTTTCCGTGACAAGACTACTTTGGTCTGTTGGGGCATAGAACTTAATAAGCCAGACTTGGTATTTGATCGTACAAGCGACGTAAGTCCGGTTGCAGTGTTGCGAGTACACTTACAATTAGTCGGAAAAAGCGCCATATATACCGTTAAAGCCTTATGACGTAACGTCTTGACAGGTACAGTTACATTATGATCGCCTTTACAGTCTAATATCTGTCATACAAAAGCGGGAACTTAAAAATGATAATTTAAAAATATTTGTGGGAATAAAATGAAAAACATGAAACAGACAGCCATTAGAGTAAATCGTCAAAACGATCAACGAAAGGATTCTCCCTACAATTGAAACAGTCGTTTAGTAGAGAAGATGTTTGTTTTTATAATGGTAGAGGTTTTAATCCCTTTCAAAGCATTTAGTAACTGTCCTTTGAGGGCGTTGTATAGAATTTTTAAAGTGTCTCTAATAAGTCTTTCTGAACGTTTATTATGTATTAAACGCTGACCAAACAATGATTTAGTACACGCAACATCAGTTATGTGACCTTTTGGGCGAGTGATTATATACGACCTTTTAGCGCTATATAGCGACTATTACAATCATTACAGAATCTTGTTCAAATATTTACTACCTCGACTACCAACTATATGTTTCAGCTTTTTTTGGAGTAGGTTGCTCGTAGTAAACGCTGTAGCTGTAGCTATATCTGTCTTTTTTATTACTCTGTTTATTCCATTAACTAGATTGCCTACATAGGACACTCTGACGAATTTCGTAGTACTGATGGCAGGAGAGTGTGAGCACCTTTGTATTAACTGCAGTGTCAACCTCATTTACATTGGAATCGGTAACCATAGCTATTTGTTTGAACATCACAATTTATTTTTGAATTTTTTCAGCAGATACTGGTTTTTTTAATACCCTGTGGTTTACTGAAGAATAAACGAAGGAAATACATAAATTTAAAAAAAGAACTCGTTTATTTAATTTGTATGGAAAGATGCAGCGTGTGTAATGATATCTGTTGTGGCCGGTTATCTGTCAACTGCGAAATTATGTTTCCCATTATTGCTACAGACAGTAAGATCAAGGAAACTGGAGCTTTTGTCCTTTTCCTGCACTGCGGTAAAAGATGTTTTTGTATGAATGTTACACAGAACCTCTATAAGCAACAGCGTATCATCTCAATTTCTCTTGTAGGAAATGATATATTTAATATTTTACTGATTCTCTTCGAAAAATTTTATCCTGGTGTAATTCAAATCCAGAAATAACAATTAATGTTATGCACGAGGGTTGCCCAGAAAGTAACGCACCGCATTTTTTTCTTCAACAATTCTTTATTGAATATAATGAGAATTACGCATACGAAAGAATGATGTTTTATGTACACACTCTATTTTTCCTCGTAATCTCCATCCCGTTCTATGACCTTCCTCCAAAGCGAAACAAGGGCTTGCATGACCTGTTGGTACCAATTCTATACCTGGTGGTGGAGCCAGCGCTTCAGTGCGTGAATCATCTCCTCATCGTCCTGAAAATGTCTCCTACGAATGGCATCCTTTAATGGCCCAAGCAAGTGGAAGTCCGAAGGAGACAGGTCAGGTGTGTTAGGTGTGACAGCCATGGATGACCACCTCGACCGTTTCAAGTAATGGAGCTCAGCCGAACAGCCTTCTGATGACCTCACCCTCCGTGCCCAGCGACTACCATAACTGTACCTCTGTGGACACCAGATGCTCCACAGACTTTGCACAAGCGTTTGTCAATATTCCCCACAGTTTCTTCCTCTGCAGTGAGAAATTCAATGACGGCACGTTGCTTGTAGTGTACATCACCTACACATGCCATTTTGAAACTGTCCTGCAGCTACCCTAACTGTCAGAAATGACGTAAACTTGGCGCGCTCACTGACGAGATTCAACTAATACATACGTAGCGTTTTGCATTCGTAGCATTGGTTTCGGCTGAGAAAAAAAATATGGTGCATCGCTTTCTGGGCAACCCTCGTGGATGACGTTGCTCTTTTGTAAGGCGTTAAAAGAAGAAATTTGTTATTTGTCTGTAGTTCAGGTACCATTCACCCAAAATTATCTTTCCCCAAAGAGTGGGAAAAGGACAAAGCATCAATTTGCTTGATCTTACTATATCAAAAAATAATGGGGAACATCACTTCCCCATTCAGAGAAAACCTAAAGGGTATTAAAATATCCACTATTTGGATACGAAACTCAAAAAGAAATTTACATGTGGAAACAAATAGCTAGGACTTGCGATTTCAAAGTAATTAAGATGGTAAGTTAATCTAAAATCCAGAGACGCTTATGCCAACACTACAACGAAATTCGTGAAAATAACATATTCAGGAAGCCCATCTGATAGAATTAAGACATTACTCAAAAATACAGATATAATTTTTGCTTTTTCTAGTAACAGCTACTCCGAAATAAACCGAAATGTACAACTGATAGTAAATATTCGAACTCAAGGGTTTACAATATTTTCTATAATGACTGCAACTGTCAGTATGTAGCACCAACAGGACCGGTTTTAATATTTTTACTCGCTTCAAAGAGCACACAACTGGCATTGCCTGTACTAGATCACTGTTTAGTCAGCATCTAATACATAATGAACATTCAGAAAGTCTTATTCCGGAGAATTTGAAAATTCTACACCACACCCCACAAGGACATTTATTATATGCTTTGAAAGAGCTTGAAATCCATACCCATCATAAAAACCAGCCATCCAGGAAGAAACATTTCTTTGATCTTTCTGACGATTTGTGAAATGCATGTCTGATCTTTTGATTTTCTTTTTATTCTGAAATATATTTTTAAATAGTCTTTATTTTTCCACCCTTCCCCTCTTATTATAAAATGTACACTCTGTGTTATCCTTATGGGACGGAAATCGGTAGATGTGATGAACGATACATATAAAGACATAAATTAAAATTTTAGAAAAAGTGGAAGATTTGTTTAAAAAGAAAAGGCTCAAAAAATTAATCAAGTCAATGACTCGTTGATCTACTTGTCGCCGTTGTGGAAGCAGTTGTTCGGCTTGGCATTAATTGATAGAGTTGTGGATGTTTCCCTGAGGGACATCGTGCCAAATTCTGTCCAATTGTCACGTCAGATCGTCAAACTCCCGAGTTGGTTAGACGGCCATGACCATAATGCCTTTAATGTTCTGAGTTGTGGACAGATCCGGCGGTCTTGCTGGCCAAGATAGGCTTGCTAAACACGAAGAGAACACAGCACAATCTCTCGCCGTGCGGGTGGTCATTATCTTGCTGAAATGTCAGCCCAGGATGACTTGCCATGAATGACAACAAAACGGGCCGTAGATTATCGTCGAAATTTTGCTGTGCTATAAGGGTAGCACGGTGCTATGAAATTAAATGGCACGAAAAGCCACGATTCCAGGGTGATGGCCGCTGTCATAGGTGATAGTCAGGCTGGAATCTCACCACTATCAGGTGTGTGTGTCCAAACTCGTCGTTGCTGGTCATCGGGCCTTAACTCGAAGCGGGACTCATCACTGAAGACAGTTCTACTCCAGTCAATGACATTACAGGCCGAAGTTATTTACTTGCTCAATTGGTGAAGTTATTTCTCTAGAGTAAATCATCCAGTTTCTCTGAAACAGATCTCATTTGTTTGGGTCCACATATACATGACATGTACCGAACTTCGTTCCATTCGGAGAATTACTTCATGGTGCTCCTGTTTTTTAGTCTTTTAGCGTGTTTGGCAGCTCGTACTTTCGTATCACAGATGTAAAAGTATCACAAGTGTAAAAGCCTGTAAAAGTCGTCATAGTGTCAATTATATGTGTACTACATTTGTACTGTTTTAAAGGCAACTAATTCACCATGTGTCCAGAATTTCCGCACCGCTTATGCAATTTTTCATCGAGTGTCTGGGTTTATACTTGCAAGTCTCCATGGTGACCTTCGGCGTCCTACTGTTACATTTCCGCACACCAAATTCTTCGTCATTGACGCTACTTATCGAGGGGTTCCATGTTACCGTCTCTACGGAAGCGGTTGGCGTCCCTCCGTTTATCTTGCTTCCACATCTCAGTTTGAACTTTCACGCAAGTCTCATTAATGGCGATGTCGCATTCCTACAAGCAGCGTTATTGGTCTTTCGTACACGTTTCAAGCTAACTTTTGCTAACTAAAGTAATTATGGCCAATTTACATTTATTTACTCTGACATACGTTATTTTATTTTTATCGACACTTATCATCCAGATCTTTATGACCACCTATCTAATAGCCGATATGTCCACCTGTTGGGCGGATAACAGCGGCGACGTGTTGCGGCTTGGAGGTTATGAGGCCTTCTTAGGTCGCTGAAGGCAGCTGGCATCTCATCTGCACGAACAAGTCGCCTAATTCACACTCCATTACACTACTGGTCTTGTGACATGGCCTACTACCTCGTAGAAAAATGCCACTGTCGTCGGAGACATGATCGTCATGCAAGACTGTATGTGGTCTGTGAGCAGTGTGCGATACTCATTGGCCGTCATGTCGCCTTGCACGAGCGCCACTGGACCTTTATATGCCCACGTGAACGCTCCAACGAGAGTAATGAAACCGCCGCCAGCGTGTCTCCACCCGTAGTACAGGTACCAAGGAGCTGTTCCCCAGGAAGACGACGAATTCTCCTCCTCCCGTTGGCATTCATCAGACCATGTAGCGCTCTGCCACTGCATCAACAGTTCCGATAGTCACGTGCCCATTTGAGTCATAGTTGCCGATGTCGCGGTGTTAACATTGGTACATGAATGTGTGGTCGGCTGTGGAGTCCACCGTTAGGAGTATTCGGCACATTTTGTTTCAGACACACCTATAGTCTGCTCAGCATTAAAGCCAGATGTTAGTTCCGACACATTTCGCCACTTGTTCTGTTTTACCAGTCTGCCTAGCCTAAGACGTCCGACAACAGCAATGAGGGGGGCCGCCCTAGCTCCACGACGTCTGGACGTGATTTCAACTTCGTTTCGTCATGTGTTAAAGAAAGTCACCACAGCGCTCCTCCAGTTCCGACAAGTCGTACAGCTTCCAAAATGCCCGTGCCTGGCTTCCGAGCTATCAGAATCTGTCCTTAGTGAAACTCATTTAGATCGCGCCCCGCCAGCCTCTGTGGCCGAGCGGTTCTAGGCGCTTCAGTCTGGAACCGCTGCAGTCGCAAGCTCGAATCCTGCCTCGGGCATGGATTTGTGTGATGTCGTTAGGTTAACTACGTTTCAGTAGCTCTAACTTCTAGGGGACTGATGACCTCAGATGTTGAGTCCCATAAAGGTCAGAGCCATTTGAACCAGATCGCGCAACTTCCCTATTCTGCACAGGGACAACACAACCACTGATACTACATGCACCGTGCCTGTGTCTGACTAGCATCATTCCTCACCAGAGGACGCCGCTATCGCTTGGATGGGCTTACATCGATAGTGGGTCGGTGGTCATAATGTTCTGGCTGCTCAATGCAGATTGAAGATTTCACATACATGTCATCGTAAGTTCAGCCCTACCGGCTCCCGATGAGGTCATGAAGTAGGCGAGAGGCGGAGCTTCCGCTTATAGCTTTTCGCGTTTTGACGTTGCTCAACAGTTGCCACATGTGTTTTTCGACACTTGCCAGTGCTCCGCCCGCCGTCTCTGCTCACCACCTAACGGCATAAAAAACCTTATATTTTATTATGGCTGTAAATCCATATTTATTTGATAAGATGCGTAACATAACTGTCTTACCTGTTACACAAATCCCAAATGTTTCTGTTCTCTTCGGTTCCAATATTCTAACAGTCCATGTTTCACTACCACACAATGTTGTGCTCGAAACTTACATTCTCAGAAACTTCTTCCTCAAATTAAGGTGTACGTGTGATATTACTAGACTCTTCTTGATCAGGAATACCGTCTGCTTTTTATGATATTCTTCCTCCGTCCATTGTGCACTATTTTGTTACGTAGGTAATAGAATCCCTTAATTTCATCTCGTTCGTGATCCCCAATTCTAACGTTAAGTTTCTCGCTGTTCTCATTTCTGCCATTTCTCATTACTTTCTTCTTTCTTCGATTTACTCTCTGTCCATATTCTGCACTCATTAAACTGCTCATTCCATTCATCAGATGATGTAATTGTTTCTCACTTTCACTCGATATCGCAACGTCAACAACAAATCTTTCCACCGTCGTTATTTCACTATAAATTTAATTCCACACTTAAACCTTCATTTTATTTCCATAATTGTGTCGTCTGTGCATAGGTTGAAGCGTAGGGATGGAAGATTATACACGTGTATTACATCATTTTTAATCCGAGCACTTTGTTCATGGTCTTCCTGTTTTATTGCTCACTCATAGTTCCTGTCGGTGCCGTATATAATCCGTCTTTCCTTATGGCTTGCCTCTATTTGTTCCAGAATTTCGAACATCTTGCATCATTTTACATTGTTGAACATTTTTCCACGCCGACAAATTGTATGAATGTGTCTTGACTTTTCTTCAGCCTTTCTTCCATTATCAGCTGCAATATCAGAACTGCCTCTCTGGTACCTTAATTTTTCCTAAAGCCGCAGTGGCCGTCATCTAACACATCCTCTGTTTTCTTTTCTATTCTTCTGTATGAAATTCTTGTCAACAACATGGATGCATAAACTGTAAAGATGATTCTGACACACCTCTAGTACTTTTCGGATCTTGCAATCTTCAGAATTCTGAGGATAATGTTTCTCCAAAAGTCTGATGGTATTTAGCCAGTCCTAAATACTTTACAGACCAGTGGGAACAGTCGTTTTGTTGCCACTTCCACAATGACTTTAGAAATTCTGATGGAATGTTATCCATCACTTCTGCTTTATTTGATCTTAAGTCTTCGAACGCTCTTTTAAATTCTGATTCTAATACTGGATCCGCTATCTCTTCCCTGTAGATCTTGTTTCTTCTTCTATCACGTCATCAGACAAGTCCTCCCCATCAGAGAGTCTTTCAGTGTTCTCTTTCCACGTATCTGCTCTCGGCTCTGCATTTAAGAGTGGAATTACCATTGCACTCTTCGTGTTATCATTGTCCGACCTTTGTATCTGCGCAGTGCGCGTACTAATGTGTGCAAACTTAGCTTACCATTTAGCGCGCAAGTGGACTGAACATCTGAACTGCCATCTAGAAATGTAGGTTTGCCTTTCCTTAATCTTTCTTCTAAGATAAGTAGTAAGGTCAGTATTGCCTCACGTGTTCCAGTGTTTCTACGGAATCCAAACTGATCTTCCCCGAGGTCGGCTTCTACTAGTTTTTCCATTCGTCTGTCAAGAATTCGTGTTAGTATTTTGCAGCTGTGGCTTACTAAACTGATTGTTCGGTAATTTTCACATCTGTCAACACCTTCTTTCTTTGGGATTGGAAATATTATATTCTTCTTGAAGTCTGAGGGTATTTCACTTGTCTCATACATCTTGCTCACCAGATAGAGTTTTGTCAGGACTGGCTCTCCCAAGGCCGTCAGTAGTTACAATGGAATGTTGTCTACTCCGGGGGCCTTGTTTCGACTCAGGTCTTTCAGTGCTCTGTCAAACTCTTCACGCAGTATCGTATCTACCATTTCATTTTCATCTACATTCTCTTCCATTTCCATAATATTGTCCTCAAGTACATCGCCCTTGTATAGACCCTCTATATACTCCTTCCACCATTCTGCTATCCCTTCTTTTCTTAGAACTGGGTTTCCCTCTGAGCTCTTGATGTTCATACAATTGGTTCTCTTATCTCCAAAGGTCTCTTTAATTTTCCTGTAGGCAGTATCTATCTTACCTCTAGTGAGATAAGCCTCTACATCCTTACATTTGTCCTCTAGCCATCCCTGCTTAGCCATTTTGCACTTCCTGTGGATCTCATTTTTGAGACGTTTGTATTCCTTTTTGCCTGCTTCATTTACTGCATTTTTATATTGTCTGCTTTCATCAATTAAATTCAACATTTCTTCTGTTACCCAAGGATTTCTGCTAGTCCTCGTCTTTTTACCTACTTGATCCTCTGCTGCCTTCACTACTTCATCCCTCAAAGCTATCCATTCTTCTTCTACTGTATTTCTCTCCCCAATCCTGTCAATCTTACCCTTATGCTCTCCCTGAATCTCTGTACAACCTCTGGTTCTTTCAGTTTATTCAGGTGCCATCTCCTTAAATTTCCACCTTTTTGCAGTTTCTTCAGTTTTAATCTACAGGTCATAAGCAATAGATTGTGATCAGAGTCCATATCTGCTCCCGGAAATATTTTATAATTTCAAACCTGGTTCCTAAATCTCTGTCTTACCATTATATAATCTATCTGATACCTTTTAGTATCTCCAGGGTTCTTCCATGTATACAACCTTCTTTCATGATTCTTAAACCAAGTATTAGCTATGATTAAGTTGTGCTCTGTGCAAAATTCTACCAGGCGGGTTCCTCTTTCATTTCTTAGCTCCAATCCATATTCACCTACTACGTTTCCTTCTCTCCCTTTTCCTACTGCCAAATTCCAGTCACCCATGACTATTAAATTTTCATCACCCTCCACTATCTGAATAATTTCTTTTATTTCATCCTACATTTCTTCAATTTCTTCGTCATCTGCAGAGCTAGTGGGCATATAAACTTGTACTACTGTAGTAGGTGTGAGCTTCGTGTCTATCTTGGCCACAATAATGCGTTCACTATTCTGTTTGTAGTAGCTTACCCGCATTCCTATTTTCCTATTCATTATTAAACTTACTCCTGCATTACCCCTATTTGATATTGTGTTTATAACCCTGTAGTCACCTGACCAGAAGTCTCGTTCCTCCTGCCACCGAACTTCACTAATTCCCACTATATCTAACTTTAACCTGTCCATTTCCATTTTAAAATTTTTTAACCTACCTGCCCGATTAAGGGATCTGACATTCCACGCTCCGACCGTAGAACGCCAGTTTTCTTTCTGCTGATAACGACATCCTCTTGAGTAGTCCCCGCCCGGAGATCCGAATTGGGGACTATTTTATCTCCGGAATATTTTACCCAAGAAGAGGCCATCATCATTTAATCATACAGTAAAGCTGCATGCCCTCGGGGAAAATTACAGCCGTAGTTTCCCCTTGCTTTCAGCCGTTCGCAGTACCAGGACAGCAAGGCCATTTTGGTTATTGCTACAAGGCCAGATCAGTCAATCATCCAGACTGTTGCCCTTGCAACTACTGAAAAGGCTGCTGCCCCTCTTCAGGAACCACACGTTTGTCTGGCCTCTCAACAGATACCCCTCCGTTGTGGTTGCACCTACGGTAAGGCTATCTGTATCGCTGAGGCACGCAAGCCTTCCCACCAACGGCAAGATCCATGGTTCATGTCCTCGTATGTACCAAAACTGTATACATTTGAATATGATTTATCAGACTGTTCACATACTTTATATCTGGTTCGTTTTTCGATCCAGACGGGGTGTTTTCCCTGTCATTCTCATCTGCATTATGTATTTGTTCTTCCCGATTTTCTACGATTCTCGCTATCCATAATGCTTCAGACTCCTTCAGATTTTCCTCCAAAGTTTTGTGAAAGGATTGTAATAGACCTTGCAGCGTGTCGAACTTTTGACCGAGTGTACTTATCCGTTCTTCCTTCTTTTTTCTATGACATGTATTAGCCGTTTTTGTCGGTTAACAGTATCGTCTTGATCAATCGCAGCGTCAAAAGTTACAGTAGGATACGTATTACCCTGCTGAAAATCATGTTTCGTCTGTGCAGAATCAAACACCTACACCTTATACATTAATGCTTCGTCATAATCAAATGGTTCATATACTAGGTAATGCTGGGAGTTCATCCTCATCGTCAGTTTCAGTCCAACCTATCTCGTCCCAACATTTCAGTTATGACTTCCTCCCTATTCGTAGTATCTGTGCGAATACCTTTGATGATTCTTCTGTCGTTCCTGTTCCCAATTCCGACTCTTGTACGTCATACGTTAACCCATTTATTGCTGAAGACGCCTTGTCATTCGTTTCTGCAGAAAGTTTATTATCTGCTTCAACTCCTAATGTCAGTCAATCCTCGCGCTTCCCACGATTTGGTGGTCGTAATTCAGCCTCCATCTGTGGTTCGTTTCTCCGGTAGTTACTGAAGTATTTGCCTGTGGCTGGTGGCTGCGTTCTCGCATCTCCATCTGCTTTCTCTCCATGGACCTGTAGATCACTGATTAAGCCAGTCTGTCGGTTATCTCACGTTCTCCAGTTTGCATTCCTATTTTCGTCTATATTCCACCTGTTCCAAAACACTATTAAAACCATATACATTACGCTGTAGTCTAGTGTTTCCACTACTCTTATTTCCGTAATAATTCCCATTTTGTCCGTCATTACCACTATCGTTATTCTCCTTAGTATTACGTGTTCTTTCAGAACTATCCTGTAGTAAATCACGACTTCTCTTTGAAAGTTTCTACATTTTCACCCCCACGTCCTATCAAGGCTTGTTGATACTTCATTGGCAGTTCTGTTTTGCATATTTGAATCAATTCACCGTCACTATATCGGTATTGGTTCCTTTTAGCCATTTCTCAAAGAGTTTGACTATTGTTTTCCCACGGGAATTTTCGGGTGAGACATATCGTAATAATCCTTATTTTATTCTCATGTGAGCCTCAGGTGACCAATATTTTGCTATAAAGGCACATCTAAACGAATCATACAAATCGCAAACTTCTGCTATCTTCTGAATAGATTCAGCAACAATTCCCTCCATAAGTGCGCAAATGGAATCTAACTTATGTTTCAATGGCCAATGTGTCGGTATTCCTACTTTAAATTTGTCAATAAATGTGCAGGGGGTGGAGAATATTTGCATCTTTTTTATAGTGCTGGGATTTCCACACTGTAAGAAAGTGGTCATCATTAAAACCTCTCGCTTCTCCCCGTAATTTATCTGCAGCGTTTTGGAGACTGGAATTCTGTCCTTCGTTTGCGTCAAATCTACGCAGACGTGTGTAACTGGTTCATTCTGTGACATTTGTGCCGTACAATCACTTACAGGTCTCACTGCGCAATATGCGTGCATAACGCCCGCTACCGACTCTGTATCTTGACGTGCAAGCAATTCCTTCTAGTTAAAGGCCGTACTGTAAACCGTCGGTTTTCGTCCTACAGGTTGTGGCGTTGCTTAACGCGTCTCTATGGTTTGATCAGCGTATGTCACGCTTTGTTCTTGACGTACTGAACCTTGCTGCAACCCAGGGTCTTGTATTCCAGATTGACCTGTTATTCTTTCTTGAACAAGTGGTCGCAATCCACACTGTTCCCTACGGTTACCGTGATGTTCTGGCATACGCTGGTTTGGACTAACTTCCCGTTCGCGGTTTGCGGTTTCTGACTGGCATCCTCATGTGTCTTTCCGTCTTACGTCACACGTAATTTCGTGTAGCCTTTCTGTTGATTTTGCAGTCTTCGCAGCACTATCTACCGACATTAAAGTGAATTCTGTCGTCGTCTGCGGCTCCTCACTAACGCTTTCTACGTCACCACAGCTACCTAACGAATGTAAAACTTCCTATCTCAACCGTTGAAATTGGTGCTCGTTTATTCTGGTATTTTTTTTAGAATATGAGCATCGAATTTTTTTAATGCAGCTTTTGTCGTTCTTTTGTGAGAAGTAGTCTGAGCAATAACATGTTTCACCTTCGTCGTCGCTTTGATGGCAAAAGCTTCGACCCTTTTTGACACTTTGTTGCGTAGCTGCACGCAACGTAATCATGTCTCTGTGGACGGTGTCAATGTCAATTCCCAGTTGTTTGTGGCCTGTAACGAGCGTTTGAAGTGTGATTTGCTCTTCCTTAGCTTCGATTAGCATTTGATCTAATTGACCTTGAATATTATTACGCGTTTTTTGTATTTCCTTGTTAGTTTTTTCAGCTCGAGTGTTATGCGCCCTTCTATACGCTTTTCCGATTCCTGAGATTGTTGTAATAAACGCTGCATATGGTGGCATTTTCATCTACACTTTTTTCGCCAGTTGCCATCTGATGCAACCGTTCCCTATCTCGTTTTATGTGAACTGTTTCCTTCACTTCATAACATAGTGTAGGAGCACTAACACTCTTTCTTCCAAGCAGTTGCAAGCCTGTCTGATTCAGTATGATTACGTTTGATTCAATATGCTGTAAATCACTATATACAGACTCAGCATCTGAGTCATGAGCAATGCCTTTCTAATGTCCATTATTTGGACCATATTGGACGTGTGCTGCATTTTCGGTCTCGTTCGGTATTTCTACGTGTTCTGTCTCATGCTGTTCACGCAGATTTACCTGTTGCATGTACAACTCGATCCTATCAAGATCTTCCATGAATTCTCTTTGTCTTAATCTATTTATTTCTGTCAATTTTGAGTGTTCCACTAAGCACGGCTGTTCGCAAATTTTCCGACCTTACTACACATTAACATCTGATCATAAGAATTGATCCTACCCCAGAATATCACCCATGGTCCTATATTCGATATATGAACCCATCTCCTCGTCTTTTGTGTAGCATTTTCATTACTGGAGTTGAGTCAGAACTCAGTACCACCCAATTCAATGATGTGGTGCGCCAGCAACTAAGTAATACATGAATACAATTCTATCTGTGCTTACTACACAGTTGAGTCACATTTATATACTTTTTCCAATATGTGTCAGCTTATTGTTTGGGAGGATTATGTGTTTTGTACCTATGAAAAGCAAACCCTCAATCTATCAGGTAGCTGTAACTTCGCATCCTTGCAGGGTCGCCATTTTGTCAAAATGGTTCAAATGGCTCTGAGCACTATGGGACTTAACATCTGAGGGAATCAGTCTCCTAGAACTAAGAACTACTTAAATCTAACTAATCTAAGGACATCACAAACATCAATGGCCAAGGTAGGATTCAAACCTGCAACTATAGTACTCGGGCAGTTCCAGAATGAATTGCCTAGAACTGCTTGGCCAAACTAGCTTGCCCATTTTGTGATCTTCCTACCTTTGTATCTGCACAGTGACTGTACTAATGTGTGCAAACTTAGCTTACCATTTAGTGTGCAAATGTCCTCTCAAGCCCAGGGTGTCATACTTCGTAGAAAGCAAAGCCCTCAACATACTCATTTATTTCCACACACTTGTATGGTCCATCACGGTATGAGAGAGAGATCTAGAAAATTTTAGTTCATAAAATGCTTTTACATAATGGGCATCTCCCCACTGTGTCGTGTCTGCATAGCCCAGAGTGGCTTCAGTCAATCACTGACTTGCTAGAGGTGAATTTTATTATTCTTACTAGGTCACAGTGTAGCCTTGTTAATGCCATGCTGCCACTTACCATCTTCTTTGTGTTAAAAGGAATTATGTATTGTTCTGGCCCTATCACTTTCTGCATTGAAGCTTACCATTCTCTTGTTAAACGAGGTTTTCTGATGCCATTAACTACCTGCTCGATTCATCTCCAAAATGTGTTTCACTTAAACTTTTTTATTCATGCCCCTGTACACATAAAGGTAGACACTGTTTTGTTAGTTTTTGGTACATGAGATTAACTGCGATTGCCTTTTGCTGATATAATATAGTTATTACTTTCTGAGGATATCAAAATGTATCATACTGTCTTTATGGATCAAGCTTAAATATGGTCAGTAAAATCTGGACGCCTTACAATGTTACTGTCACTGCTTTTCAGTTTACCGAAGGTTGTTTTGACTTTTCTTTATGCTGACTCATTCCTTCTGACAGTAATTTCATTTTTGGTTTCTTCACATTATTAATGCAATAATTTCGCCTTAGATTCCCTGCCCTTCCTATTCATTTCGTTTCCAACTGACTTATATTTCTGTATTTCTGGCTGGTCACTGTGGGCGAGCGGCTCTAGACCCTTCAGTCCAGAGGTGCACTGCTGCTACAGTCGCAGGTTTGAATCCTGCCTCGGGCATGGATGTGTGTTATATCCTTTGGTTAGTTAGGATTGAGTAGTTCTAAGTCTAGGGGACTGATGACCGCAGATGATAAGTCCCATAGTGCTTAGAGCCATTTGAACCATTTTTTTATTTCTGAATTTTCCTGAACATGTTTGTAGTTCCATCTTGTGGTGATCAACTGAAGTATTTCTTTTCTTGTCAGTGGTTGTTCGCTTCACCATTATCTTGCTTATAGCTACTTTTTTTTTCCAAGTGATTACCATTTTGAGAGGTGTCCATTCCTACCTCATGTTATCGTGTACTGAAATGAAATGAAATGTCTTTTGGCTAGGGCCTCCCGCCAGGTAGACCGTTCGGCTGGTGCAGGTCTTTCGAGTTGACGCCATTTCAGCGACCTGCGCGTCGATGGGGATGAAATGATGATGATTGGGACAACACAACACCCTATTTCAGTCACATACCCAGAAAACTGTTAAAATAGTAACATTCGACATTTAAACATAATTTTCAATGAGTCTGCATCTAAGTAAATACTTATTCGTAGAAAAGGATTCTTCAATGGCAACTGACAAAAGTGGTGCACGTTTTATTTTCTATCTAAAAATGAAATCGCTGTTTGTTCAAACATGTGCAACATTAGTTTGGGTACTTCCTGTTCTAATACCTGGTTTGCAATACCCTGCAATGCTTCGTTCATATACACCAGAACTGCCCATTGTACTTCCTTTTGAGAATATTGTCCTCCAATTTTCTAATGGCATGTGTCAGGAAAGAATAACCATGCACAGTTAAAAGTCCTCATAGCAACTCTTTTTTGCCTGTCTGCAGTTTGTCACAGCTGAAGAATCGTTTAGTATACCATCCTAGAAATTACATATAGCTTTAAGCGGTTCAGATGAACTTTGCAGCCTTCGACTAAGTATCCCGTCTAGTAGGAATTGTAGAATTCGGAAGAGGACGTCTTGGTATTTCAATATGCTTTTAAATTATAAGAGGAGCCCTTTTACAAATTTCTTAGTGCGAAACAGAAGTGTTTGTACACAGGGACATTAATCTTTTAGTGCTTCACGAACTCGATGCAATGCGTGTGCAGTACAGTAGATTATAGAATATACTTTTTGAGGGGATCTCCCCATTCCTCTGTTAGAGTTTGCCTAAAGGATGCTGCGTTCTCGGAATTCCACAGAACAATTCAACAAATCACATTAATAACTTTTATTTCAGTAAAGCAATTGACAATACTTAACATTTGATTAATAAGAACGGGTTGAAAGTGATGGGCGCCATGCAAACAGTTAGTGTCTTTCTCTATATACTATGTCCATACAAGCAATGGAAATGGGTCACTATCGTAGTATTCTCTTAGTGCTGGTCTAGTACAGTGTGGCCGAGGTTGGCAGGAGCGGTGACGATATTCTCTTCTTATAGAGGCCGCTCCTGCCGTGGTGCGGCCCTAGTCAGCTAGTTGTCGGCTGACGGCACCTCACAGCCTTCTCTGCTCTTGTGTTCTTCATCTTCGTGCAGGCGCTTGTCGATACGCCGGAACATTCCTCCCTCCCAAAGCGACGGACCGTCGTCGTGTAGTTAGTGCGACCACGGAGGCAAGAGAGAGGGCGTCTTGCGGGGCCGGAAAGCTGTGGCTGCAGGGGACGTCAGTCTTCCTGTCGTACCCCGCCATCCAGCCTGCGCTCTGGCGGAAATGTCCCACGGAAGACGACCAGAAGGGTACACGTCCACCTCCTGATTCCAGGAACCAGACGCATTAGGCGGTGCGACTGCTGCGCCGTTGGGCGGCTCCACCTCCATCTGTAGGGCGAGAGGAGGCGGAGGAGGCGAAGGCTCTGTCTCCATGAGGTCGTCCCGCGGTGTCGTGAGGACACCCTCTGGCGTCTGCTGTGACCGCGCTGTCCTCTGGACTCGTGAAGCTGCGCGAAGAGACACTTCAAGATCATCGTGAACGTGACAGAGGTGAAGCTGATTTTGATGTCGGCGCTGGAAGTCATCAGCACCTGAAATCACGTGAGAGCGCCAAATCGACGGACTATCTCGCCTCGGGCCCACCGTTTGCTGCCGCTAAAAATCCTGCAAAAGAAAATACAATACGGCTCAAAGCGTACTTGCGAGTTTCCTTCGACCCCAGATGCTGAGTAGGATGGAGCAGGTGGAACAGTGTCGGATGGCTGCGGCCGTGAAGGAAGTTCATCTTCGATGGTCCATCTCGTGGGTCTGAACGATATAAGGTGAGAAACAGATTGAATGCTTGATCCCTGATGCGTCTGTGTTGCGAAGTTTGGCCATCTGTTACTTGAAGGTTCTGACAATAAGTTCCGCTTCGCCATTTGACTGTGGATGGAATGGTGCACAGGTTAGATGATTTATGCTATTGCCTTCACAGAATGTTTCAAATTCATAAGACGTGAACTTAGGGCCGTTGTCTGACACTATTACTTCAGGTAAACCTTCGACGCATAAAATCGATAGCAACACCTGAATTGTGCTACGTGACGATGTCGAGTTCATTGGCACAGCAAAATGAAACTTGCTACATGAGTCAACCACAATAAACCACCGTGTGTTCCAAAAAACTCCCGCAAAGTCTATGCGCACACCTTGCCATGGCGACTGGGAATTAGGCAAAGCAGAATATTTTTGTGGCGGAGCGGACTGATTTTCCGCACATGCGTGACACTGTGACATCATCTGTTCCATTTGGCTGTCCATACCCTGCCGAGTGCAGTGTCGATGCGCTAACTGCTTGGTACGAACAATCCCCCAGTGTCCTTGGTGAAGTAACTGCAACACTTGTTTGTGCAATGTCCACTGACATTTTGAACAGGAATCACACCCTTCTGTACAGCAGGGCTAAGCCGACGTTCAAAGTATCGGCGCACTACAGGGTTCTGCACGCTATGGAAGGAACGAGGACAAGATGTGCCAAAGTATGTTAGCAAAAAGTTCAAATCTGGCTGTGCAAATTTTTAATAGTTCAGCGGAAAAGACTGAAACAATTCAGAATCCTGACCATCGATGTGACCACAAAATGCAGCAGAAGCCTCAAAGTCTGTATCAGGGCCAAACGGAAGACGTGAGAGTGCGTCCGAATTACCATGTTAGACGATACACAACCTCCTACCGGTACTGAGACAACAACAAAGCTCATCGTGGCAATTTTTGTGCAGTTCCTACAGGAACCGGTCTCGTCGAAAGAAACAAGGCCTGCAATGGCTTGTCATCTGTCACTAAGTAGAATTTTCTACCATACAAATATTGGCGAAATTTGAAGACCAACTAAACAATAGCCAAAATCTCTTTTTCTACTTGCAGATAGTTACACTGAGCTTTGTACAACACTTACAACTGGTTTGTCAAGATCAAGTGAACTAAGCATCGGTCACTGAGCAACGTTTCTTTAAGTTTTTGGAAAGCTGTTTGGCACTCATCTGTGTAAATAAACGAGCCATTCTTGCGATGCAATGGAGCTGCGATTTGTGCAGCATTCGGTATGAACAGAATATAATAGTTCATTTTCCCTAAGAGTGACTGCAATTCTGCGATATTGCGAAGAACTGCCAGCTGGAGAGGCTGTACTCCTTGACTGTTTATGGCATGACCAAGATACTGCAACTTAGGTTTAACTTTTTTAACAGTTGTGCAGTCTACACTTTAGTCCTGCCTCAAGCAACACTCAAAACAAAGCACGTAATTCGCAATATGTTCTTCTGGTGTGTGATCTGAAACTACAACATCGTCCAAATAGTTTGAACGGTTTTGCATTTGTGCAATCAGCTATTCCAACTACCTTTGGAAAATGGCAGGTGCGGAAGCACTGCCAAAAGACAAACGCAAATATTTAAACAAGCCCAAGCGGTATTTGCGTCGCGCAAATCAATTTTTGAAAAGTGGTGTCCAGCGCCTAATCTGTCCATGAGATCCTCAGGGCTTGGCAATGGATATGTATCAACGACAGTTTGTGGGTTGACTGTAGATTTAAAGTCAACACAGACGGAAATGCGAACTGAAGGTTGACTAGCTGATGTGGCTGCAGTAACTCCACTATCTTGCAATTATTTAACTTCAGCGGTGACTGTTCCGTGGAAACAGTTCTGGCCTGGCAAAATTTCGGCTAAGCGTTGTCTTTCGTCGTAATATGTGCAACAAAATGGTTAGTTTTGCCTAAACTTTCAGGAAAGAGTTCCAGGAATTCTTTTAACAAGCTAGCTACACTGTCTTTTGCATAGAATACAGACACTGACAACACATTGTCCAGAATATTAAAGCCAAACAAATCAGAAGAATCAAGTCCAAAAATGTTCTCACATTCGCGTGATTGTAGCGCTGTATATGTGTGACTGTTCGCATATGCTAGCAATACACGGCAGGGAAAGTACAGAGTCCGAGAATGGGAATGTCATGTCTATTATAAGCCGTCGGGTGCGTGCTAGTTTTAGACCGGTAAGGAGAGCCTAACATTTCATATGTATGACGATTTAGCAATGTAGAGAGGCACCTGTATCCAACTGAAATTTCATACGTTTCCCACAAAGAAGTAATTGAAGAAAAAGTTTGTTTTAATGGCGCATCACTCAAGAAACTGCGCGCTTGCTAGGTTTGCGAATGCCTACTGCAGACTTTGAATACACTGCATTAATGACATGAGCGTTATGACTAGATTTTAGGTCTTGGCCGAATTCTTATGTTCCCTCCGTTGCAAACATACGGACTGTACATGTCCTTTCTTACCACAACACTGAGCGTGTCTGGAGGATAGTCTAGGCGTTTGTACTGTGAATAACACCTAGGGCAGGACTTAATTCTGTTCCCCTGTGTAGCCGACTGTGTAGCGAACTTCTTACGTGGCGTGGAAGGTTGTTTACTCAGTGTAACGAGCTGCTGCCATCGCCGAAAGGGTCAGTCGCAACTAAGGGATTCAACCAGCTGGGTGCTCAAATTTAATAGCCGACAGAGCACCGGAAATGTACTAATCTAAGATTTGCACAACCTGCAGAAATGAGGATTCGACAGTTTAAAAATTTGTTCTTTGAATTTAACATCAGGTATTCTGTACACGATCCCATCGCCCAACATTTGAATATAAAGCACCGAAAGCACATTTGAATTTGCATTCCCTTGTCATAACCTTCAAATACGAGGGGCGTTTGAAAAGTCCATGCAGAGTCCGAGAGATGGCACCACCGACACGTATCGAGGTCATGTTTAGCTAGTAGCATGTTTGGAAAGAATACACACAAAGTTGCAGCCATAATGGAATATTTCTTTGTGTTTGGCATTCGTGTGAATCAAGGAAGTCGAGTGATTGTCAAAAAATGGACGAAAAAGAATTTCGTGTGGTGATTAAACATTACTTTATGAAAAGCAAAACGCCTCAGCAGAATAGAGGGAAGCTTGATAAACATTACGGTGACTCTGAACCTTCGATTAGAATAGTTTATAAGTGGTTTCAAAATGTTTGGAGTATACATATGGGCACAACTGTTGCTGAACGTTGTGGACGCTTTGTGGACGTTACGGCTCCAGAAATCATTGATGAAATCCATGATATGGTGATGGATGACAGAAGAGTTAAAGTGATTGAGATTGCTAGTGCTGTGAGCATCACGAATGAACGGGTACATAATATTTTGCATAAACATTTTGACATGAGAAAGCTATCCGTAAGATGGGTTCCGCGATTGCTCATGCTTGACCAAAAACGCAATCGTGTGAAGTGTTGCAAGGATGGTTTGCAACTCTTTAGAAAGAATCCGCAGGGTTTTAAGCGCCGTTTGATCACTGTGGATTAAACATGGATACATTACTATACTCCTGATGCAAAACAACAATCTAAACAAGGTGTTACCAAGTGAGAATCTGCACCAAAAAAGGCGAAGACCAGTCCATCGGCCGGAAAGGTTTTGGCGATTGTCTTTTGGGATTCACAAGAGATAACCCTCATCGACTATCTGGAAAGGGTAAAACTATTACAGGTGCTTATTATTCATTGGTATTGGACCGTCTGAAAACCGAGCTGCAAGAAAAACGCCGGCGATTGCACCGCAAAAAAGTCCTTTCCAATCGCGACAATGCACCAGGACACACCTCAGCAGTTGTGGTCGCAAAATTAATGGAAACAAATATTCCAACTCGTTTCATATCCCCCCTATCCTCCAGACTTGGCTCCTTCGGACTACTATTTTTCCCCAATTTGAAGAAATTGCTGGCGGGACAAAGATTTCATTCAAACGAGGAGGTGGTTGCAGTAACTAATAGCCATTTTGCATATTTAGACAATTCCTATTATGCGGAAGGGATCAACTCATTAGAACAGCGTTGGACGAAGTACATAAGTCTAAAAGGAGACTATATCGAAAAATGAAAAAGGTTTACCCCAAACACGTAAGTAGTTTTTATTTTTGCACGGCCTTTCCATTCGCGTCTGGTATGTTACCCACTCGTGATAAGTTTGCCCCGACCGTTTTTTTGCATTTAAAGAATTGATACCTAGCTGCCACCACATTCACTTGTTGGTCATAATAGTTGAAACGTCCCCTTAGAAAAATTATACACGACTGTGCTTAAACTGACACACAATATTTTTAGCGCAACGCAATCTGACTTCCAAAAATCCCTACAAACGAATGGCCCGGACTAACATTAATCTACTATACCTTTCACAAATCACTTACCTCAGAAAAATCTTCGTTACTCGAACTACTGCAATACAGCGTGCGCCACTACTGCCAGCTAACTAAAAGAATCAAACTACGGAAGGCACTAACTACTGATACGTGTAGTTAGCAAATGAAAGATTTTAATAGAGAACAAACAGTGTATTTACCTTAATAGTCAAAATATATATGGTAGTTCATGACATCGAGTCTTACAAATTACAAAACTCCGCCATTTCTCTCCTCACATCCACCACTGCTGGCGGCTCGCCTCCAACTGCGCAACGCTACTCGCTGTTAGCATCCAGCTGCCGCTGCCCAACATTACAATGGCAGACAACAATGCAAACCAGCCACAGACTGCACACGGCACAGCCAGTGATTTTTATACAGAGCGCTACGTGGCGGCGGCGTTACCAATAAAAAAAAACCTAAACAGCCTACTTACATAGTTAGCGTCTGCACTACCCGTTCATAGCTAAGTTCACTCGGAGTGGCGTTCGGGAAAAGTTTGTTTATTAGGTGGAACACTGCACTTCCTACCATAGATAATAGATAGGGAAGTTCCACAGCACCTGGCACCTTACGAGTCAATGGGTGAGCACTGAACTGCGACAACCACTCGAGCCATTCCACATCTTGTTCACAAAACTCCCGAAAAGTCAGTGTAGCCAGAGTTGTTGCTGTAGGTGGTGCTTGTTCCGTCGGGCGCGCAGCAATGGCCAGTAGCTGCTGCACTGTGTTTAAGAGTCGATATGTGTTGCGTCTGTAACTGAAACATCTGCATTAGCTGTGCGGCATCTAACGCTTGCGGCTGTGGAACCTGGGCAGGGGACGGGATTGGTAGGGTGGGCATTTTGGAATACACAAACGCAACAAAAACACAAGGCAAGCAAGCAAAATAGGCACAAAAGTTAAAAAAAAATCTGCAACGCCCGCCTGAAAACACTGATTAGCAAAAAAGACAAGAAACTGTTGAAGCAAATAAATGTCCGTGCAAAGTAAAGACAAGAGAGAATTAAGGCGCCCGCAAAATACAAAATTCGGTGGCCGTCTGGGACTGGGTTAGGCGGATAATTGTCGCCAATGTGAGGTCCTGCCCACTCGTCTCTTATAGGGTGCCCAAAGGATGGTATACGACAATTCAAGCAAATCACATTAATAGATTTTATTTCAACAAAGCAGATAGACAGTACTTAATTTTGTATTTATACGAACGTGTCGCAAGTGATGCAAACAGTCAATGTCTTTCTCTATATACTATGCCCATAAGAGCCATGGATGTGGATCACTAGTAACTACTATCGTAGTGCTCTGCTAGTGCTGTCCTAGTACTGTGCAGCCGAGGCTGGCAGGAGCGGCGCTTGAATTCTATTCTTGTAGAAGCCGTGCCTGTCGTGGTGCGATCCTACTGAGCGGGATATTGGCTGACGTCGTCTCACAGCCTGCTCTGCTATTGTGTGCTTCATCTTCGTGCCGGCACTTGTCGATACGGCGGAACAGTTTTTACACTGAAAAATGCCAATAACTTGAAAGATGCTTGGTCTGGAAGTATTAGCCACATTGTATCACACTGTATTTCTTCAGGTCACAGTACAACATATGCATAATTGAAAATGTGCATTACATTGGCATTGTTTTTCTTATTCGGAAATTAGATTTTTAGCAGCATGGGTTTCGCTTCTTGTCCATTTAGGTGCTACTGAAATTGTTTAGAACATACCTGTTTTGCTTGTCAGAAGTTTCAGTTAGTAGGAAATATGTTGGATATTCAACCGTTACTTGGCTGATCTGTTGCAATGCCTCTTCGTGCAGAGGCTGAAGATATGATTTTCTTAAGGTGCTCTCAACTGGATCAGACTTCCTAGTGTACAGGTATTACTGTAAATATTTTTTCATGATAGGATTGTTAAGCTTAGAAAGAGGAAAACCGCATACCGCAAATGTCTTTGCTGTTAACTAAACAAATCATTATTAGCCGGCCGCGGTGGCCGAGCGGTTCTAGGCGCTTCAATCCGGAACCGCTCGACTGCTACGGTCGCAGGTTCGAATCCTGCCTCGGGCATGGATGTGTGTGATGTCCTTAGGTTAGTTAGTTTTAATTAGTTCTAAGTTGAAGGGGCTGATGACCTCAGATATTGCGTCCCATAGTGCTCAGAGCCATCTGAAATCATTTTTGTTTTTTGAATGTGAAGAAGCCATTACCTCGCCCGTAAGTTGTTCTCGAAATCCACATTTACGACACTGCAGTTCCTTATTCTTTTCATGTTTTGTGCGAGCTGAATGCTGCGTAACACGATTACTTTGGTGTGTTTCATCATCTCTTATTAATATATCACAAACACTGCATGTCAGAACAGACCTGTCGCTCTCAATACATTCTGCACTAAACTCCTATGCACTATCGGGTATTCCCTTAGTTCCCTTTCTGTTTTGTCATACCTGATTACTGATGCTGACAACGCACAGCCAAACCATATTCGGGAACGATGCCTACGTAATACTAACAAGGCCAGTAGATTAATACACTCCTGGAAATGTAAAAAAGAACACATTGACAACGGTGTGTCAGACCCACCATACTTGCTCCGGACACTGCGAGAGGGCTGTACAAGCAATGATCACACGCACGGCACAGCGGACACACCAGGAACCGCGGTGTTGGCCGTCGAATGGCGCTAGCTGCGCAGCATTTGTGCACCGCCGCCGTCAGTGTCAGCCATTTTGCCGTGGCATACGG